>NC_056748.1:719184333-719484333 GCF_019279795.1 Protopterus annectens
GCCGGAGAGTCAATTATGGCTCCCAGTTTGCAGTCATCGGCGAACTTGGCTAGCCATAGTCCTCCTGTGTTTGCCTGTACTTCTGAGAAGTATATGCCCAACAGTAGGGGTCCCAGGACCGAGCCTTGTGGGACACCACTTGTGACTGGTTTAGAGGCGGACCTGGAGCCCACTATTCTTACCGTGTGAGTTCTGTCTGTAAGCCAGTTGGCAACCTATCTCGTGACGTAGAGGTTTATGTTCAGGCTGGTGAGTTTTTCACTAATTCCCAAGTGGGGAATGGTGTCAAAAGCCTTGCTGAGGTCAAGGTAGGCTGTGTGAACTACCTTCCCCTCATCTATGGCCTTGGTGGCTGTCTCAAAGAAATCAACCAATTTTAGTAGGCATGATCTGCCCTTAACAAAGCCGAACTGGGTCTGGTCAAGTGTTTGGAGGTTCCCAATGTCTTTGTTAATGAGTTCCATGATGATGTGCTCCATAGCCTTGCAGACTAGGCTAGTCAGGCTTATGGGGCGATAGTTACCAGGGTCAGTTGTGGCCCCTCCTTTGTGGAGCAGAATAACCATTGCTGTGCGCCATTCTATGGGCACGTAGCCTGTGGAGAGGCTGAGGTTGAACTGTGTGTTTAGGTGGGGGGTTAGTTCATTCAGTAGTTCGTGCAAGACGCATCCTGTGACATCATCTGGCCCCATTGATGCTGTGCTTTTGGCTTTTGAAAAGGCTGTTTTCTCCTGTGCGTCTGTGATTTCCAGGACACTACACTTTTCCAGTATTGTTGTGGGCCCTTTTGGGGGTGAGAGGGGGGTGAAGTTTGCACGGAATCTATCTGCCAGGATGTTTGCAATATCAGTGGGTTCAGTATATTTTGTGCTATTTTGCTCTAGCTCAGAGAATATCTGCGAGTTGCCACTTAGATTCTTGACATAGCTAAAGAAGGCTTTGTGGTTATCTTTTGAATCCTTGGCTATTTTTCTTTTGAGGTTAGCCTTGGAGGATTTTATGAGAGACCTTAGTTTCTTACTGATACTGATCAGGGATGTCTTTCCTTCTTGGGATTTGCTTTTTTTCTGAACTAGTTTCCTCCTTCTATTGTATAGCTTGTTTATGGCAGGGGTCCACCAGACTAGTTTCCTTCTCTTAGGGGAGTGAGTCTTGGTTTGGCTAGGGATGGCACAATCCATGCATCCTTGTAAGTGCTCACAGAGTGTATTTGTAAAGGTTCCTGCATCTTGGACACTGTTATCCTTTAGCGTGGGGGCTGTGAAACTTACCACCTCTGTCTTAAGTAAGGTGAAGTTTGCTATAGAAACATTTTTCACTGTAGTTTCCTTGGTTGGAGGTGGTGGTGTGGTGCGGACATCCAGAGTGATTAGTTTATGGTCTGATCTAACCAGTGATGGTTTGACCTCTGGTGTGGAACACCTGTCGCCCATGTTGGTGATGACCAGGTCCAATATGTTTCACCTCTGATAGGGGAGTTTACCAGCTGATCCAGGGCATTTGAGTTGATAAATTCCAGGAAGCGCTGGACCTGGGAGTTTGTACTTGAGTAGTTTTCCCAGTTAACGGTAGGGTAATTGAAATTGCCCAATATCAGGGTGTTTGGTAGGACCTTCATGTTTTCCAGTGTCTCCAGAAAGGTGGAGTGGTGGTCCTGGGTCATGGAGGGTGATCTGTAGCAGGCCACAATTTGCATTTCAGATTTGCCTGATGTTAGTTGCGCATGGATGATATCGGAGGTATCATGCTGCGCCACTAACCTGGAGGTGCAGGTATCCTTGATGAATATGGATACACCCCCTCATTTTGTGTTTCGGTCCATGTTCTGTAGCCGAAATATGTGGTAAGAGTTGTGGCCCAGTACTGCTGGGGTGCTCTGTGCAGCCTTGAACTAGGTTTCAGTTACTGCACAGATGTTGATGCTCTCCATACTGAGGAGTGCTTCGAGCGCATGCTTTTTGAGATTTTAACAACTGGCATTGAGTAGCATAACCCTCATTTTTTATATGTGCTGTTTACGGAGGTGGGTTTGACTTTTGAGCCTTGCCTAAAAAAGGCACTATGGGGGCAGCAAGAGACTTGGCCAGTATTCGAAAGCCTAGCAGTGACAGGTGTAAGCCATCTCTTGCAAAGCAACAAGGCCTGTCGAGCATGTCGTCCCAGGCTGGCAGACACTGGATCCCCTTTGAATGACACCAGAAGCTTAGCCAATTGTTGAAATTGATAATTTTTTCTTTATACTGCGGTATCATTCTTGGTGAGGGCAGGATGCTACCCAGGGTCAGGGTCATACCCGCCTGGGTTACATGATAAGAGAGCTCTTCCATGTCTCTTTTCATGTAGTCCAGGGAGGTACATCTCAGGTCATTCACACCAACATGAACAATGACAGAGTCATATTTGTACTTGTTCTGCAGTGACCGGAGTGCTTGTGTTTTGTGGCGGATTCTGGCTCCCAACAGGCAGCTAACAGTAACCTTCTCCTTGTCCAGCCTAGTGAGTGGGACGTCAGTGTGCCTGACTATAGAGTTGCCTATTACTAGTGTGTTAGATATGTTATTTCGCCTTAAGGGCTGTGATTGTGCAGCACACTGATTTTGTGTTTTATGTGTTGTCTGGTTTGTGACAGGAGGTGCAGGTTTTTTGGGTGTCTGCTTAGGAGGTCTGTGATGCTTTTGCAAGGTTTTTATTTAGAGCCTCTGAGTATGATTTTGTGCATTTATGTTTATTTTTTGCCAGTGCTGGTTTAGTATGTCTATGTGAGGCTAGAGGTGTGGTGCAAGTGTTAACCTTCTCCTCATGACTGCTTGTTCCAGTCTTGGGTGGAGAGAGCTTAGCCTCTAATTTAGCTATATAATTGCATCTCTCGCATATGTCAATATTTTGTGATAGGAGGAGAGGGTTGTCTGTGTACATGAGGCAGTTGTAACATTGCCTCAGGATACCCAGGTTCACCAGCTGGACTGGAGAGTATACCTGAAATTGCCCTTTGGTCATGCCTGAATTGTAGGGTGAGCTGCTTAGTTGCTTGGTTGGTGAGGGGTGAATAATGAGCCTTGCCCTGCTGGGCAATCAAGTGTCGAGGTATATTAGTGCTTGCTATTAGGTCTGAGCAAGTGCTGGACTGTAGGCTGCTTTTTAAGTGCTTAGGTTGAGAGTTAGACTACTTTCAAGGGAAAAACTGAAGAGAAGACTTGGTGGAGCTGGGATAAATTTAGCCCTAGCTAACCGGTGGTGCCTGGATGTGCAAAACCGTGCAAACCCATTTTTTACAGCAGAGAAATGAAAGAGATAGAAATTAGCCCAAAATGGCCTATAAACTACTAACTTCTGGGCTGGAACCACTCCTCCAGGGACAGATGGCTGCTCAAAGCTCCCTCTCTCCAAGGTGAACAGAGAAACATCCCTCTATCCAAGTAAGGTATGGGCAACTCAGAAAATTGTAACACAGCCCTGAATTCAGCACTAGCCTGAAAACTGGACTATACTAGCTTAGAAAGGTGGGAAACAAGGAACATTTTTTTTTGAAAAGATAAGGCAAAAACAGTAAAAAATACACTTAAAACAGCTTTAGATGACTACAAGCAATCAGAAAAGGCTTTAAAACAAATTACCCAATTAACCAGTAAAGAAATTTCAAAACGGAGCCCTGTTCCTGTAGTCTTCAATCAGACAAGTTCTAACTGCACACTCCTGCCACTGGGGTGCAGGGGAACCTTCTCCAAAAAAGAAGGCCTGGATTAGTGCTCAAGTTTTACAAACAAAGCTAGATTCAGCAGGCCTGGATCTAGTCCATGCTACAGCAAACAAGGCACACCAATTTCAGTAAGAAACAGTTCAAATATGCAGGCACTATAAGCCTTTAACCAGAAATTCCCAGCTCAGAAGGGCAGAGTCCAGCCTCTCCTCCCACAAAAGTGCAGGCCATTAACCTTCTTAATGTAAAATAACTGGCCTGAAGCCCAAGTGCTTAAATCAGAACTAATACACTTTTAGAATAACAGACATTGAGCCTTCAATCAGCAGTTCCCAACTTAGAAGGATGTAAGCTACCTGTCCTGCCACAGCAGTGCAGACCATAAACATTCTTAATGTAAAACAACTGGTCTGAAGCCCAAGTGCTTAAACCAAAAGGCTTAGAATGATAGCTACACTTTAATCAGGTTACTACCAAGCAGTAATAAATACAATTGAATACTTTTAAGAAGGCCTGGATTAGTGCTCAAGTTATGCAAACAAAGCTAGATTCACAGGCCTGGATCTAGTCTATGCTACAGCAAACAAGGCACACCAATTTCAGTAAGAAACAGTTCAAATATGCAGGCACTATAAGCCTTTAACCAGAAATTCCCAGCTCTGAAGGGCAGAGTCCAGCCTCTCCTCCCACAAGAGTGCAGACCACGAACCTTCTTAATGTAAAATAACTGGCCTGAAGCCCAAATGCTTAAACCAGAACTAATACACTTTTAGAATAACAGACACTGAACCTTCAATCAGCAGTTCCCAACTTAGAAGGATGTAAGCTACCCGTCCTGCCACAACAGTGCAGACCACAAACCTTCTTAATGTAAAACAACTGGTCTGAAGCCCAACTGCTTAAACCAAAAGGCTTAGAATGATAGTTACACCAAGCAGTAATAAATACAATTGAGTACTTTTAAGATGACACAAAAGCAAAATAAAGTAGGAGGAAACACAAATACAGTAAAAGCAGATGAAAAAACTGCAAAAAAAAATTTTTTTGAGTGAGCAAATGAGATGGGCCCAGGAGGAGTATCCAAATGCAAATTTACAAGAGGGGCAGGCAATTTCAAAGCCACCAAGAATAACACCAAAACAAAAGCAGGGAGAGTGGGTGGGGAACTAAATGAAAAAAAAACAGAGCCACAAATTCCAGCTAGATAGTATTCAATGCAACACAAATAAATCAATTTATATATATATATCTATATATATATATATATATATATATATATATATATATATATATATATATGGGTCTACTTCACTTCAATGAAATCCCATTTAACTGAAATCCATTTTACTGAGACCAAATCACCTAAAGTTCATTTCACTCTCTCTCTCTCTGCTCCTGCACCAACCAGGCTAATACCACGTAAGCCCACATCAAATTTCATCCCCTAAACTTTATAGTCTCCACATAGACCCAACTCTTGTTAACAACACCTATCAGCTACCTACAATAAGAGTGTAATTTGATAATTCCTTTTGTTTTGTAATGGTATATGTACATGTATTAAAGTATACTCAAATGATCAGCGGAAGATGGACCCTACCCTAAAAAAAAAAAAAAATATATATATACATATATATATATATATATATATATATATATGTATGACTTTAATATATTGTAATAACTTTCTCCTTTTTCAGTAAAGTGCCTATTGCATATTGTACTTTCTTTTTTGTCTCTAAATATTTCTGTTAAATTTTATGTAAAACTGACACTGTACCTATCAATGTTATTCTTGTTTTACTGGAGATTTTCTCCCTGGGCCTCCGCTGAAAATGGGCTCACACCCAGATGGGCTATCCCGGTCAACAAATGTAAAATAAATAAATATATATATATATATTTTTTTTAACTATATATATTTTATATATATATATATATATATATATATATATATATATATATAAATATATTTATATGGGTCTACTTTACATGGTCAACTTTTCACAAAGTCGACTTTCATATGGCTGAGACCACATGATCGACCTTTGGAAAGCCAACTGTGTAAAATAAACACAAATAAACACAACGAATACTTACCTTAAAACTGTTAGCAGGGGGGCAAGCCCCCCTGCACTAACTTAAATATACCAACTCTGAAATCACATTACAGTGCAGAAGAGAGAAATTTTCCCATTCTGCACTGTAAGGAGATAGCCATTCCCCATGGTTGGCTTTTCAAAAGTCGATCATATGGTCTCGGCCATATGAAAGTCGACTTTGTGAAAAGTCAACCATGTAAAGTAGACCCCTTTATATACACATATAGCTGTAGACATATTTTTTATTTTTCTGGAAAAGCAATCAAAACACGGTATTAATGCCTGGGGAACACCTGAGAATATTAGTAATAAATGGTTGGGTACTCAGAAAACACACTGTTAATGGAGTTCGCCATGGCTTCCATAAGTGGCTATCATCTTGTAACCTGACAAATGTTCATGTCAAGATAACTGGGTAAATCAAGATAAATGTTCAGGATTTCTGAAACAAAGTTTCCCACTTCACCGTTCCTGGTTTAGGCAACACTACTGTGATAATCAGGAACAATAATTAAGATGCTGACCTTCTGGTACAGCCACAGAGTGTGCATCTGAGACATCCCTTCAAGGAACATGTTCTGTAAGACAAACCAATGAAACTTACATCTAAAGCACATTTTTATAGAGAAAGACTAACCCACCTAAGATATTTTCTTTGCTGCAGCTATTAAGGGTTATTTCAATTGGTTGGCACAGCAAATGGAGGTGTTCTAGAAACAGTTATAAAAAGAAGTTATGTATCTACCATAACGTTCCATGTTAGTTGTCTTCATCTCGCCTTCTTTCTTGCTGGTTGGGATCGGAGCCGATCCTCGGCTCTGACTCGTCATCTTCTATAGCTCGAGAGCTGTTTACTGGCTCAAGGCTACCCCTTATTCCATGATGCCTAGTGCTAGCTACCCGGATCTCATTTGAAATAGCTAACCCCAGCCATAGCTATATAATGAACCCCTCCAAGCAAAAGGTTGAGCATACCTGTCATACTCTCTAAGTCAGTAGAGGAAACAAACCAGAAAACACTCAGCCAGTGAAACCTGAACTCCTCTCGGTCCAATAGGACAGGGGGATGGAGGGGGGGACATAAGAAAGAAGGCGAGATGAAGACAACGAACATGGAACATTATGGTAGGTACATAACTTCTTTATGTTAAGTTGTCTATCTCGCCTTCATTTCTTGCTGGTTGGGACAGCGTCCCTAGCACCTACAATCCTGAGTGACTCATTGGAACAGACTTTTCAGAACAGTGGAACCAAAGTTAGCTCTACTTCTGGAGACCATATCCAACTTGTAATGAGAAATAAAGGTATGAGGGTTCACCCACACAGTAGCTGCACAGATAGAGTCCATGGGCAACCTAGACTGGAAGGCTACAGAGGTGGCCAAAGCCCTAGTAGAATGACCTTTCGGTTTGATAGACAACTCTTTGCTTCTCAGTTGATAAATGAAGGAAATAATGTGAGACAACCACCTGGATAAGGTCACTTTGGAAACTGGGAGACCTTGTTTGCCCCGAGCATAGGAAAGGAAAAGTTGGTCCGACTTCCTTATATCCTTCATTCTATGCAGGTAAAAACGCAATTGTCTATGAACACCCAATTGGTGTAATTTATATTCTGCCTTGTTGGTGTGGTTAGGGAAAAACACAGGGAGGTCTATAGATTGGTTCAGATTATTTTCTGAGCAGACTTTCAGAAGGAAAGAGGGATTAGTCCTCAGAGCAACCCTGTCCTTATGAAAAACTAAGTACGGAGGATGAACACTTAGTGCCTGAAGTTCAGAGGCACGTCTGGCTGAAGTAATAGCTACTAGAAAGAGATTTTTCCAAGATAGAAACTTAATAGAACAGGATGCTACTGGTTCAAAATGGGGCACAATTAAGGAGGTTAGTACCAAATTAAGGTCCCAAGGAGGAGGGGGATCTCTCACCGGGGGCCTAAGGAGAGTAGTCCCTCTGAGAAAAACTTTACACAGCTTATGAGACATAATGTTTACATTAGACAACCCAACATGAAAGTTAGAGATGGCTGCCAATTGAACCCTGATTGTAGCAGAAGCAGACCCAGAATGAAAAAGTTCTGCTAGGAACTCCAAGATTTCATGTACTGGGGCTGAAAAGGGATCTATGCTCCTAGCCTCTGCCCAACAAGAAAAACATTTCCATTTGCTAGCATAAGTCTTTCTAGTGGCGGACTTGTGAGAGGAGACAATAATCTCACGAACGGCCGGGGAAATACTGGGAAGCCTGGCTAGGGTTGGAAGTGGAGCAACCAAGCTGTGAGCTGGAGTGTTTGGAGGGATTGATGCAGCCCGCCTGACTGATGAATCAGTAGGTCTGGAATCAGATCCAGAGTCCAGGGCTGATCGAGAAGGTAATGGTGCAGGAACGGAAACCATATCTGTCAAGGCCAGTAGGGGGCAATGAGGATCATTTTGCAGCCCAACGATATTGCTTTATGTATGAGTTTTGGAATTAGAGGAAAGGCATAAAGAAGTCCCTGAGGTCAATCGTGGACTAGAGCATCTCTGGGTGAGTGACTTGGAAATGGAAGAAGGGAGAAGTAGTTGCTGCATTTGTTGTTGAACGGGTGGCAAAAAGATTGCAGCAAGGCTGTCCCCATTTGCAGAAGATCAAATCCACAATTACCTTATTGAGAGACCACTCATGAGGCATGAGAATAGCTCTGCTGTGCCTGTCCGCTATGATGTTGGACCTCTCAGGGATGTGCGTCGCAATCAGAAATCGTTGGGAGGTGATCGCCCACTGCCAGAGTCTGAGTGCTTCTCGACATAAGGGGTAGGACCTGGTTCCACCCTGCTTGTTGATGGACCACACCAATGACATGTTGTCCGTTTGAATTGCAATGGTCCCAGAAGGGAGAGAGTCCTGAAGAGCTTGCAATGCTAGGAGCATGGCTCTCATTTCTAAGATGTTTATGTGCAGATGGTACTCGTGAGGCTGCCAAGTGCCTTGGACTGTCCTGTCCTGATAATGCCCCCCCCCACCCTATCAGGGAGGCATCTGTGGTCACTGTGGCAACCGGAGGGGGCTGAATGAATGGTCTGCCCTGAGACACTAGTGGGGAGACCCTCCACCAGGAAAGGTGCCTTTTGCATGTTTCTGTAATCATGATAATGTGAGACATGGGCAGCTGTTGAAAAGACCACTGTGTGAACAGAAGCCACTGAAGAATTCTCATGTGAAAGCAGGCCAGAGGGATTAGAAGAATTGCCGCTGCCATGGAACCCCGAGTTTGAAGGACCAACCTGACCTGGACCCTTTTGCACTGTATTAGAATTTGTACTTGCTGCCGAATTGTGGTCACCCTGTCTGGCGGTAACCTTGCAGACATACTCCTTGTTTCTACGTCTGCTCCTATATAGGTAATAGATTGACTGGGCAACAAGGCAGATTTTTCGAAGTTTATTGGAATGCCTAGCTGGGAGCAAATTGTGATTGTGTAGTCCCTGGCTTGAAGAAGGTGATGCCTGGTAGTAGCAGTAAGGAGCCAGTCGTCTAGATATGGAAACACCTGGAATCCTCGACATCTCAGGTGAGCTGTGACCACTGCCATAAATTTGGTGAACACCCTAGGGGCTGTGGTGAGACCAAATGGCAAAGCTCTGAACTGGTAATGACTGGCTCCCAGCTGGAAGCGAAGGAATCTCCTGGAGTGCCTGTCCATCTTGATGTGGTAGTACGCATCCTGGAGATCTATGGAGCACATCCATCTCCAATTGTCCTGACCCAGAAAGGGTAGAATGGACTGTAGCATGACCATCCGAAACTTTGTTCTTTGAACACACTTGTTTAGTCTGCTGAGATCCAGAATCGGTCTCCAGTCCCCTGTCTTTTTTGGTACCAAAAAGAACCTTTAGTAAGTTCTGGAGCCATGTTGGTCTGCCGGGACTTCCTGTATGACTCTTTTTTCTAGCAGTTTTGAAACTTCTATGACTGCTTGGTCCCTCAGATTGGGTGGAACATCTGGAAGGGATTTGCTTGACGGTAAGGGGGACTGAAAGAAGAAGGGATTTCTGTAACCTCTGGATACGATTGAGTGTACCCATTTGTCTTGCGTTAAATTCTGCCAGGGGTTTGGGTACAGTGATAGTCTTCCCCCGACTGCCTCCAGAGGCGGGCAGCCAGGCAACCCTTCACGGATGCTGGAAGGGGTTCTCAGAGAAGGATTCTCTGATGCCCTGGTTCTGCGTACCCCCTCTGCCACGAGGCCGGCATCTGTTGTTGTTGTTTCCTCCCCTGCCCCTGGAGGAAAAAATCACTATGTGTGTCAGGCGGGGCTCCCTAGGATTTTTGGAACCACATTTTACCACTCTTCTGACCCTTGGGGTATGGTCTGGAAGGAGTGGAAAAATGGACTCTTACGGCAGAGAGAGTCTTGCCTTCTTGTTCACACCTAGTCAGAGTGTCTTTCACCTGTGGTCCAAAGAGAAAGGAACCATCAAAGGGGGTGTTGGTGAATGACACTCAAAAGGGTTCCGCAAAATTACACAGCCACATCCATGCATGTCTCCTAAGGGCCACGCCTGTACCTGCGGCTCAACTCACACCATCAGCTGCATAGGAAATGAGCCTCATGGAGGAGTTAACTACAGAATTAAGGGTCGCCAGCTGAGAAGCCACTTTAGCTTGAGCCCCTTCAGCTGATGGATCCTGAAGGGTATCTCCGAGCTCTTTAAGGAGATCCCTCTGAAGCCGGGTAAAATGGCATAAGTAATTCAGTGATCTCACAGAAAAGGTCACTGAAGCAAACATTCACTTCCCGTATCTATCCATAGTCCTGGACTCTTTGTTAGGAGGATGGACAGATGAAGAAGTTTCCGCTAACTCTTTCTTAGTGGCTGCTGCTACCACCATGGCATCCACAGGAACACCTTTGGTGAGGAACTGCTTATCAAGGGGTGCAGTGATAAACTTGCCGGGTCTCCTCGGGGTTGGTTCCACTGTATCTGGGGCTGACCAAACCTTTCGAGCCACCACTGACAGGAAAGGATCGAAAGGCGGAGAAACCCAGGAGGTGGAAGGTTGGGAAATGAACGTATCCAGGAATACAGACTCATCCTTGGTAGGGGCTATGGGTGTCCAGTTCCCCCACTGCTTAAGCATTTCTAGGATGTCCGAGAAGGAAATATCTTCAGAGGGGGATCTCGGGGACCCTTCCAATTCATCTAAGTCTGTATCAGAAGTGACAGACTCAGGGGAGTCAATGTGCTTCCTCTTGCACTTCTTCTTCTGAGGGGACTCCTCTGAATGATCAGGGGAGGCCTCGGAAGAAGAGGAAACACCCAATGGGGTGCCCTGGAGTGCCAGTTCCCCACGCTTGGGGTCTGGAGGAGGAGCAGAGGTTGATGCAGGCACTACAGGGGACGGAGCCGGTGGGGTCGAATGTGGAGCTGACTCAGTGGCCAGAACACTCCTCATGACATCGAAGGCGTCCCTGCCACAATGCAGAGAAGGCTCCAGTTCCGAGGAAATCGGAATCCTTCTCTGAACTGAGGGAGACGGCTCCGAGGCTAATGTAGGAGCCGAGCTCACCTGCGCCGAAGCTCCAAAAGGGAGAACGGGGTCAGACAAGGGTCTGATGCCACTCACCCCCTCGGAGCCAATGAGGGAGCCTCGGCACCCAGATCCCTTGACGGACGGCACCATCGAGGGGATCGGAGCTGACGACAGAACCGAAGGAGAAATAGTTATCAGAGCCGATGGTTCCACGACTTGAACCCCAATGAACTCTGGCTCCAAGCTCAATGGAGTCGGAGGAGGAATATCGATAGAAGTGGACAGAGCCGACACCTGTTGATGAGGGCTGGACAACATCTTGGCAAGTGCTTGCGACTTCAGCAACCTACTGACCACTCGCTCCACATCGTGATCTGAGAGCCTAGAGAACCGAGAGGAGTGGGAAGATCTGTGACTGCGCTCACTCTGCAGCAGGGGAGACTGAGGAGCCGAATGTATGGATTCCAGAGAAGGGGATCTCAGTCTCTTGTGGCTCCGCAATGGCTCCAAAGACTCTGATGGAGCCAACGGGGAGATAGTCTCCTCAGTTCCGACCGGAACTGAAGTAACAGGTAAGGTTTGAACCAATGACGGCTCTGAGCTTGGAGCCGACGATTTGGTCGGTTTTGGGGATTTCACAGGCTGAGCCTTGGCCGGTGAATCCTGGGGCTTGAGAAGACCCCTCAGAATAAGCTTATTCTTGCGCTCCTGCAGAACTCTTGGGCTAAATGCATGGCATATAGAGCAAGAGTCCTGCAGGTGCACTGCGCCTAAGCAATAGACGCAAGAAGTGTGCCCATCTGTCAGAGACATTTTCTGACAGCATGAGTCACACTTCTTGAATCCAGACACCTTGGATTCGTTAGACATATCCAACAAAATAGCAGTAAGATACTACACTGATTTTTGGCCAAAAGGCCGAACAGCGACAACAAAACACCACAACACTAACAACAAAAGGCAAAAACACACAGTATACTACAGCTAATGATTGTCTTTTTTTTTTTTTTTTTAACTAGGAAGCCTCTAACTTAAATGGCTACCTAACAATAAGAAAGAAGGAAAGCATTAACTAAACTCTAACCTACAAGAAGGGATAGGGGTGGGGGGAGGGGAGAACTCTCTAATTTAAACGAGTTCTAAGGGAAAGGACTACCAATACACTAAACTAACACAACAAGTTACAGACTACAATTTAAACAATAAACTCCCAGAAAAAGCACTAAATCTGACAAAAAACAGTTGAACAAGAAACTTATACAAGCCTGAGCCAGTTAGAACGATGCCTCGCAGCTGAAGCGGCAAACGAGATCTGGGTAGCTAGCGCTAGGCATCATGGGATAAGGGGTAGTCTCGAGCCAGTAAACAGCTCTCGAGCTATAGATCGGCTCCGATCCCAACCAGCAAGAAATGAAGGCGAGATAGACAACTTAACATCAAAGATTACAGCAAGACATTGCTTATCCTTGTGTGGTTGAGTGTTTGGTAAGGATATTACCAGCAAAAGACAAAAATCTAGTCCATAGCTCTTTGTGGCAGACCTCATCAATGCATCACAGATGAGAGAATTATGTTATGTGAGGATAGACATCATCCTGCAGCTCTCACCCTTAGTCAGGAAGTAGGCACATTAAATACATAATGGGGTGCTGTACGTGCTTCTTCAAGAAATAAAATACAAGAGTGCGTATACTGCTCACTACAAGTTCATTTTAATAAGGCTTAAGGTATACCCAGTTCAAACTTTAAAACAATGTTAATTCAGGATGAATATGCATTGCATATCAGCGTCATAGTTAAGGACTGATCCTTTGAAATCATAGTTGCTAGACTGTGTCACTGCTCAAGAGGTCAGGCTCTAATTCACAGTCTAAAGATTAATACATCAGCACAACCTATGGGACAAGACAACTCAATTTAAAAGAAAAATAAGTAACACCTGATTACAAAGACTTTCACAGGTATGTAATAATGCTTTGTTTAACTTGTTATGAAATGCACAGTATGCATTTTTAAATGTGTCACAAGATGGAGCCAAATGCCACATAGTCCTTAAACAGATTTTTATGAAACTGCATGGAAAACCATATTACCTGAAATACAACTGAAGATATGTCTTGAGCATCTCTTAACCTTGTACTTTTTTAACTGCATTAACACAAAGGAGTCGAGTAATATAACTGACAAGAAGGATGACAGATGTAACAACAACCATGATTTTTTTATCTCTAGTTTTAATATATCTTCCTCATGATTTTTACTGTTTTATTTACTGCACAGTTTAAAGAGAAAAATAATCTCATCGTTTACTCAGCATGTTGACGTTTTTCCTGCCACCATAATCACTACACCAACAAAATCATATCCTTTCTTCTAAAACATACATTAGTTTGAGTTATGTTTCATATACTGAAGCTGAGTTCAAACAGTGGAACAGATGTCTGCATATGTGGAGGTGTATACATTTAAATATTTCAAGTGAAAAAGCATATGAAGTTTTAAAGTATCAGACTGTAAAGATTTGACATGCTTCATATGTTTTCACAAAAAGGGTGCATTTCTGACAGTATAATTATGTTCCATGTTTATATGCCAGATGGTAAAAGCTATATCTGTTTCCTCTTTTTATTTTCTTCTATTCTTTTTGTATGGGCGTGTTTCTGTCTCTTGTATCTAGATATACATTCAGTGGATTAATTCATTGTTCAGCATAATTAAATATTAAGACTGTGGTGGTTAACAAGTAAAAGTAATAGCCATGTTTATTTTGAGAGATTGTTTTTAAGATCCTACATAGTGCACCTGGGACAACCAGTACAATTACACAACTAATAATGCAAATTCTAAGCATCACTGTGACATGGAGACTGTATAGCAAGAAGAATATCAGGCTAAAATGCACAGAGTGAATAAGCTAAGGGTATTCCCCAATAATTACTGATGCTAGGTGTACAGCCCAGCCCCCCCCCCCCCAACACATACACTAAAATGTGTATTCTGGTTATCTCATAGTTATATACCTACATTGGAAATAGTGTAGAAACATTACAGTTCCTGTTGTTTTGTCTTCAGTGGATTAAATTAATTTATTCTATGGCCATGTATGAGCCTGATTTATCTGTGTCTGTTCTTTCAGCAGAATTTGATTATCATTGAAATCCCTTTCCTAGACACAAACACCTTAGATGCAAAATGCAGAAAGCTGAAACACTTACATATGTCAGCATATGCAGCACATGTATACTTATGAATGATCAGTTAGGCTGTATAATCCAGTCTTTTACACATCTTTCAAGATATGTGAACTAAAGACTCAGAATGTGTTAACTAACAGAAACAAAGCTTTACATCTGAATAAATCTTCACTCACATTATGTTTGTTTGCACTTATAGGTACCACTGTACAAAGCACAATGTAGAGGAAGAAATGAAAGAAAAGAAGATAAAAAAAAATTCTTGGAATGGCAGAGACACAAAAAGTATTGTTGGTGTACAGGAGCTAGGTCTCATACCAGCATTCATTAAATGGAGTGCCAAAAGTGAAGAGCAGTTACTTTTGATATCTTACTATGGGAAGGCATATAGCTACTGATATTTCACCCTACTCATAAATGAACAGTATTGGATATGTTGTTTATCTTTCGGCTTATTCCCGGTAAGGGGTCACCACAGCGGAACTCTGGTCTGCTAATGATTGGCAGTAGAATTTTTATGAAACGCTGAGGTGCCAGCTCGATGCCTAACCTTCAATGAAGGCATGCCCATTTACGCAAACATGTTTTTCTAACACTACCCAACCATGGGAAGGACATGCAGACTCCACACAGAAGGCACTCCCAAGCCAAGTATTGGATATGATGTTCTGAAATGGTATGTACTCTCAATATCAATTCTATGAATAAGCAGTCATTAAAGAACAAGGGGATCTTACAATTGTGGGGGTTACCACCAGATTACTCACTGAATCAAGCCAGTTGAAAATGGAAATAACAACCTCAAGTGGGCAGAAACTAAGAAAGCATAAGAACTCATGACAAGCTTTACAAGCAAGATTAATGCTTACAACTTAGATGGTATACAGCCACAGAGGAAATGATACCTGGGGATTCAACAAACTCCATGTAGGCTTAATGCAAAGCTTACACGGACTTTATGTTTTAGTGCAATGAGCATGCATATTCATGCAGCACATTGTGCTTACATGAATACAAACATGGTTTTGTGGTCAGCAACAGTACTGCCAGCCAGGAAATCATACAATGCAGCACAATCACCTGCAGACACGCAGACATGTTTACCTATGAACAAACTAGTTCCACATGATTGCACGGACAGCCACAATGACTACCAGGATTAAGGCAATGCATAAAGTTCTAGAACATTACAGGAAAGTGTAGTCAGTGCAGAGTACCTGTGCAAACCTGTTTTAGGCATATTCAAATAAAGTTTTGGTGGTGATCATCAAGGGTACATAGACTGCATTACAAATAATTATTCTGGAGAAGTTTGTGTATTGAAAAGTGTCACAGACATAAATGGTAGGAAGGAAGACAGATGAGGAGAACAAGTGAAACATGGTAATGTACGGCAGATAATGGCATGTCAATGTATGTACATCACAAAGACAGGACAGTTGTAGCATGAACAGTAATCACATATGTACACAATACAGTATATACTGTTGTTTACACCTCCTGTGTGGGTATAGTCATAGCATCACACAGTTATTGTATATTATGTGACTGTCACACAAGGTCACATATCAATGGAGTGATATAAGCACCCTGACATGATCACTGGAGAGTACATTTAGCAAGGATGGTATATACGGTGCGAGTAGATGCATATTGAGAAGATGTGTAAAATGAGTTGCTTGAACAGGAATGTAATGTCAGCATATGTCGCACCACAGAGGGACACATAGCAACAGGTTTGTCGACAACATTATATTGAAGCCCACACAATCATGGACAATATCAAAACAATACCACCATTAATCTGTGTCATTGACATACGATATGTGATTGTGAGTTATTATACATGTTCTGCATGAATGGTTCCCTTTATAACATTGATGTACCATGATGTTACCTTGCCTCACACTGAGATGACAACACCTAAACTTCAAAAAAGCGAACTCCCGGAATGGTGAATTTCACCTCCGGGAAACTAACCACTTGGCCACCACTGACAAAAAAAAAAAAAAAAAAACTAAACAAATTAAACCTATCAAGTGGGTGGCTTCACCCCCCCATGTACCCCCCCTACTTAAATATTCCAATTCAGAGATCGCACTACAGTGGAGAAAAGGGCAAAGGTCAGCAGTGGTGGCCAAGTGGTTAGTTTCCCAGAGGTGAAATTCGCTGTTCCAGGAGTTCACTCTTTTCAAGTTTATATGTTGTTGTCTTGCTGTTAAGCAAGATGACATTATTGTAAATCAATGTTATAAAGGGGAACTGCTTGAACACACTTGTACAACTGTCATGATTTGTCAATAATATACAAGGGGATTCAAGTACAGCTTCCTCAAAAATTAAAACCTTTCAGAGGTGTTAAGAGTGACGCTGTTATACCTGTAGTTTAAATTACGAGCACTTCTAACTAGTTGACAGGTTTGCATGGCATATATATGCCACAACCCATACTTGCATAAATGTAATCCATGTCATCAATGTTGTCAATGAGCTATATATTTACTGGGAGCATGACAGGAACACGTATCACACATGCATCTTGTATAACACCTTGAAGGGAGTTCTGCACTGTCAAATTCTAATGGTTATGCATCAAAAAGAATACTTAGGTACAGCTGATAAGATGTGTGGAAGCTCACTGTAGCAAAAGTGATACACTTGAGTAAATCATCCCTGGAAGACGTGTTGGGAAGTACATGCAAAAGGGATCATTGTACTCAATTATTGGTGTGATGAGGGCAGAGAACAATGGGACTATAATGCCCTTTGACGTGGATGTCCTGCACATACTCAGGAGCTGCGCTATATACAAGGTATTAGTTACCATTGCGGCCACATGTTGGTGGAAGTTCCACAGACTATCTACCTAAGTACATAGGTCACATACCACTTGGTCTGCTCATAAGGGTGTGTTGTCTATACTGTTAACTAGCTTGTGTATTTGCTTTTATAAAGGAACTAATCTCCCCATGAGTTTTGTTTGTCTACTGTATCTCCATGGCTCTGGCAACAATCCTTTTCATGTGTTAATACTGCCTGCATTATACCAATACAAATCTTGGATACAATGATTGTCCACAACTTGCAGTCCTCCACAAAGCTGGTTAGACAAAGAATGTGTGAGTTAGTCTTGATTTCTGAGATTTAAATAATGAATAGATAAAGGCCTAGTACAGAATCCTGAGGTACGGACCTGGTCACTGGACTCTAGATAGAGGTGACTTCACACACTTAAACATTATGTGTCATGTATGTGATCCATCTGTCTACCCACTTGGTGATGTAGGTGTTTATGCCTACTTGAGACAGTTCCTCAATGATACCGGAGTGTGGATTTGTGTCAAATGCCTTGTCCAGGTCAAGTTATGCAGGGTGATAGTGTTTTATTCATGCATGTCCTTGCTGACCTTCTTGAAGACATCAGACAGATGTAACAGACATGATGTAGCCTTACCAAATAAATCATGGGTTTGTATACAGTCATGAGAGTACCCGTGTCCTTTTTGATAAGGTCCATGATGACTTGTTGGTCTGCCTCACAGATGTGGAACTTCTTGGGAATGTGCTTATGACTCTATGCATCAGGTGATGGTCCCCCCTGGTCAGATGGATGACTTTTGCTGTACACCCTTCTATGAGAACATAAGCTGTCTGGAGACTGTGTTTCAGTAGGGATCCAAATGTGTCTGCTAGGTCATGTTTTATGTCACGCTATAGGCAACCTGGGATGTCAGGGCCCATTGATTCTGTGTTATTAGCTGTAGAGACTGCACAGATGAGCTGCTCTCCTGAGATGATAAACTGAGAAATTTTTGCATGTATACTTTGGTCGATGGCCAGTGATGAGAAGGGATGAAGTGTGAGACAAACTGTCATCTAGCAGATTGTCTATTTTCTCCAGTTGAGTATGGCTGGTAGAATCCACAAAAAGCTCTGTGCTTAGTTTTGCACCCCCTTAACATTTCATAGTTAATTAAATAAATGATTTATGAAAATGCCTCCAAATGCAACCTTGATCATGCATCACATGCCACACACTGGTACTGTTCACACGGTCATACAACTGTACCAATGTCTCGTAATTACATCAGTTACACAACATACTTGTTTCTTGGGAAAGCTCTGATAGAGTGGCCTGATGCCATATAAGAGTATGTACCAAGTCCTGTGCACGAGGGGATGCACGGTCCAAACCAAGTAGACAGCTCCAAATAGACCAGCAAGGCAGCACAGAGTTCAATATATTTATTAAATACTGATGAATATAACAGACTAGTTTCGGCCAACAGCCTTCTTCAGTGTAAAACAGTATCATCAAGTTCATTTGCATCATCCTTTAAATACATTTCAAGAGCCAATCAAAAAGTTGAGCTCATAAATACTAATAAGTTTTAAAAAAATGCTTGCAAAACCTGTTTTAAGGGCACTTAGAGTAAATCATATGGTTATGCAATAGTAATGAGTATATACACTCAAATATGGTCCATCCATCACAGGAAATATAACCACCAGATAAGTAAATGAGGCTAAACAAATTCTGGATATTCCAACATGTCAATAAGACAATATATTAATACATGTTGTTGGTTTTGATAATCCCATATGGATGTACCACTATCACAAGCTATTCAACAATTCTTGGTTAGAGGAGCAGAAGGTCAAAAAAATTAGATACTGATGTTCGAAGGACTTAAACGTGCTATGTCATAATAGAACATATGTTGGACAGATTAAGTTATGTATATATATAAAAATATATATATATGGAGGTTGATAGTAGGCAGCACCAGTTATGAACATAGGATACAAAGTAGATCAACAATAATATGGACACCAGCCTGAACATAAATGCTTTCACCTTTGTTCAACAGAAACATTGCAACTATTCTATATCCATCCTGGACACAATAAATGACCACCCAATGAATATAAAACATACCAAAAATATGATTAATCATTGATGTGTTCCAACAACTCCCTCTAGCAATGTATTGATACACAGAATCTAAATATTCCTCCCATATTGTACAAAACACCCATGTACTTATAATAATTGTTATTTAACAATCTCATGGCTAGTACATATCAACTAAAAATTTTTTAACGGTTCCTGCATACTATATCTTCAGGAGCATTTATTTGACAGGTAAGATGTATTAGCCCATACATGTATATTGGTATAAACAATTATTAAACATAACTAATAATGGATATAAAGTGCAATATGGAAATGGAATCAACAATACTGACATCAACAGCCTAAACATAAAGGCTTACTACTGTCTTCCAAAAAGTGATGAGGGCTGTTATATCTCTAATACCTATATGGAAATGGCACCACTTGCAAGCCAAAAGGAAAAGGTAGGACGAGAGAACTGTAATATTATATCTAGTTTCAACTTACATTATGCTAACAAGCATAAATGCTCAGTCACCTTACTGGCAAGTTGAGTACCTTTCCTTTGTGGTCCCACAAAAGGGAAAATTTGTTCTAACTAAACATGGCTATCGCCCATATCGGACATAATATTATGTAGGAGTCCGTAAGACTTAATATGTTAACACCCTGTTCAGTATTAAGCCAGAATCTTTGAAGATTCATAATGTTATAGACACATAAATAAGAAACAAATAAAATTTTCACTTGGTGTCCTATTATTGAATGGACTAATACTGATTCAATATATTCATTACAAATGATCATTTAGTCCCGGGTGAAATAAAGCCCCCAATGTGATAATCCAATGTTTCTCTTTCCGATCCAATAACCCATGCCACCCTTGTTTATTTGTTCTGTCTCCAGAAATACGGTCGATAACCATAAAGGTGAATCTCGCTTGAGAATGTTTTAGTGTGTGTTGATATAGGGCACTCGACTCCTTGTGGTTTTTGATATCACTGCGATGTTCGTTCATTCTTAATCTTAGGGTTCTGGAAGTTTGTCCAACATAAAATCCCCCACAGTAACAAGATGCCAGATACACCACCCAATCGCTACTGCAGTTTCCAAAGATCTTAATATCAAAAACTTTGCTGGTATTACGGCTGGTAAATGCCTTGGATTTCAACATGTGTTGACAGGAACCACAATGGCCACAGGGGAATGACCCAATGAGTTCATCACCATGAAGCGTCAGTTGTTTATGAATAGTTCCCCCACTTGCCATATGTTTAAAGTGTGAAAAATAGGAACCTAAGGTCTTGCCACGTTTATATGAGAAAAGGCAACGGGGTCCCAAAAAACTTCGCAGTTTATCATTGGCCAATAAAATGTTCCAATGTTTATTAATGATGTTTCTAATCATATTGATATTTCTGCTATAAGTGGTGATGAACCTGACACATGTATGGGAAGATTGATTTTTATTTTTATTTTTGACCTGATATTGTAATAAGTCGTCCCTCACAAGACGATTAGCTCTATTCTGAGCCGATACGATGTCAAATTCATCATATCCCCTGTTAATAAACCTCTGACTGAGATCCCTACTGGCCAATTGATATTCCTCCAAGTTGGAACTGAGACGTTTGATACGTATAAACTGGGATATTGGAACACTCCTGATTGTGTGACGGGGATGTAAACTTGAGGCATGTAACAAGGTGTTATACTGCGGATACTTGCGGAAAACCCTCGTAGACAGAGTATTGTCTGGGTTCCTGTATACTGTCACATCCAAAAAGTTGATAGAATTTTTATCGGATGTCACAGAAAATTCAATTCCCCAGACATTATCATTAAGATATTCAACAAATTCCTGCAAGTATCCTGCATCAGCCCGCCACACCAACCAGCAGTCGTCCAGATAACGTCTCCAGATATCCATTTCCACCTGAAAAATGTTATGTGATGTGTCATAGATCATAAATTCCTCAACATAAGCCATGAAAAGGTCAGCATATATAGGGGCAAAGGATGCAATAACATTGGCCCTGGAAGTACAGAACATTCTTATTTAACACATGCTCGGACATACAAATCAAAAGGGTGTTAAATCCCGGTGAATATAGATTTGCCCTTTCCAACCAATATTGTAAAGATTGGAGACCCGCCCAATGGGGTATACTTGTATATAGTGATTTTACATCCAAGGTACATAAGTACCACTCAGGTTCCAATTGGGTTTCCCTAATTAACTGTAGAAACTGTGTGGTATCCTGTAATCTAGATCTAATGTGTCCCAACAGGGGTTTAAGATATTCAGTGAGGAAGGCTGAAAGGGGTTCAGTCAGAGAGCCTATTCCCGATACTATGGGTCTACCCGGTGGTTTTTCCAAGGACTTATGAATTTTGGGTAAAAGATATAATATCTGTTTGGATGGTTCCGACACTTTAAGTGAATCCAAGCACTTCTTGTTAATAATGCCTTCCTCAAAGGCCAACTGCAGAAAGGCGTCAATCTCATCCTTAAACACTGGTGTGGGATCTATAGACATGTACATATAGCACTTATCATCTGACAATTGAGTTAGCCCTTCATGAATATAATCCGCAGTGTTCCAAACCACAACTGCACCTCCCTTGTCAGCAGGGACAATAACTATATCCTTATTTTCACACAAGGTATTCAGAGCTATCCTGTCATCATCCGATAGATTACTGGCCAGCATAATGTGTCCCATGTTTTGGAAATGAATATCCCTCAAAATGGAGTCCATGAAAATAGATACGTGTTTGCTCATAGGGGGTTGGAAAGAGGACTTGCCAAAACGGAAGTCCTCAGATGGTTCTGACCTGTTATCCTCAAAAAACAGCCTCAGATTTAACATCCTACAAAAATCATGTAAATCCTGTACTATGTGATATTCTTGACTAAAGAAAGAAGGAATGAAGTTCAAACCCTTATTCAACAGTGCAACCTGCTCATCCGTTAATATAGTCTTAGATAAATTCAACACATTCTGGGTGATTCCAGATGAATTTCCTATTTCAGGAAGTTGTCCAAAAGGCCTTGAAGGGAAACCGGAGTGACCACTCTTTCTGTGCTTTCTGCCTTCTAAAGGGGAAGTTTTGTTAGTTCTCTTCCTATTAGGTGAAGCCCTCTCACCTGGACCCTCAAGATCCGTAAGGGAGGATTCATCACCAGATGTACTATATGAACTATCCCCCTTATTTTTAAGAATTGATCGTGGTCTCTTTATGTTTAGGCTGTTGATGTCAGTATTGTTGATTCCATTTCCATATTGCACTTTATATCCATTATTAGTTATGTTTAATAATTGTTTATACCAATATACATGTATGGGCTAATACATCTTACCTGTCAAATAAATGCTCCTGAAGATATAGTATGCAGGAACCGTTAGAAAATTTTTAGTTGATATGTACTAGCCATGAGATTGTTAAATAACAATTATTATAAGTACATGGGTGTTTTATACAATATGGGAGGAATATTTAGATTCTGTGTATCAATACATTGCTAGAGGGAGTTGTTGGAACACATCAATGATTAATCATATTTTTGGTATGTTTTATATTCATTGGGTGGTCATTTATTGTGTCCAGGATGGATATAGAATAGTTGCAATGTTTCTGTTGAACAAAGGTGAAAGCATTTATGTTCAGGCTGGTGTCCATATTATTGTTGATCTACTTTGTATCCTATGTTCATAACTGGTGCTGCCTACTATCAACCTCCATATATATATATTTTTATATATATATATAACTTAATCTGTCCAACATATGTTCTATTATGACATAGCACGTTTAAGTCCTTCGAACATCAGTATCTAATTTTTTGACCTTCTGCTCCTCTAACCAAGAATTGTTGAATAGCTTGTGATAGTGGCACATCCATATGGGATTATCAAAACCAACAACATGTATTAATATATTGTCTTATTGACATGTTGGAATATCCAGAATTTGTTTAGCCTCATTTACTTATCTGGTGGTTATATTTCCTGTGATGGATGGACCATATTTGAGTGTATATACTCATTACTATTGCATAACCATATGATTTACTCTAAGTGCCCTTAAAACAGGTTTTGCAAGCATTTTTTTAAAACTTATTAGTATTTATGAGCTCAACTTTTTGATTGGCTCTTGAAATGTATTTAAAGGATGATGCAAATGAACTTGATGATACTGTTTTACACTGAAGAAGGCTGTTGGCCGAAACTAGTCTGTTATATTCATCAGTATTTAATAAATATATTGAACTCTGTGCTGCCTTGCTGGTCTATTTGGAGCTGTCTGATGCCATATAAGAACACATTACAAATCAGTTGTTTGTGGCTTATGCAGAGCATTTCCTCACACAATGCTGGTAGTCACATAATGGTGCTGCCTATCACCTCAATAATCCTTGGGAATAATAATGCAACTGCACATACAATGAATTCCACAAGGTTGCAATTGAATCACAGTATGTAATATTTTTGTGTATATCACAGCATTACAACATGTGGATGAAACAAGACTTATGTGCCCATATAATCAGTATGAATTTATACTGATGTCTGTCACAAAGCATTTAATGATGATAAGCAGGCACATGTGCACCTGTGCCGTACTGAAACCATCACTGTGATGGTTGAATGAGAACTGTATGGAATGTTGATCTACTCAACTATAACATGTCTTAATTAGCCAACAATATACATAAAAGTTTATGATCCCATGTCAGCAGTTCTCAGGAGGCATATTACTACAGTTGTTATAGAAAGGCGTGTAATAAAATGGCAGCAGCATCTCTCAATACATTAGCTCACATCACAGACTGTAATACCCTCTTGTAGGCATACTGTACATCCTCACCTCAGCATAGTACATGTCAATGACAGCAACATTGACGTATCAAATTTTCATAGAGTCATAGGACATGACAGCAACATTGACATATCAAATGTTCATAGGGTCATAGAATATTATTAAGATAACTGTCAACATCACTTAAAATCCTAGACATTATAATGCCATTTAAAACAAACTCCCTATATCTATATGATGGAAAAAAATAAGACTATGAGTGTATGTGTATGTTTGTTGGCTTGCATTACATACTGCCACTGTCCCTATGGGACACATCCACCACACCATGACAGAATTAGCAATAACACATGCAGTGGTCTGAAGATGGCTTGCACAGGTTCATTGAAGGACTCTGCTTCTTTATGTTTACATGCCTATTTGACACGAGGACATCCTCCACTCCTCTGCAGAAAGAATGTCATGTGGCCAGAGGAAAAAAAGAGGATGGCTGATGCATGGGACTATGTTAAAGGTCCCCCTAAGTGGTTGTAAAATGACAAGAGATTCAAAAGATCATACAATGACCATAATGTACAACCAACCTCACAAACAGCAGTAGACTGGGTCTGTTTGAATATTACACCTGTGTAGGTACAGAAGATGAATAACATGCAGTGTTATATTAGTACCACCACATATGTCTGGCTTTAACAATGTCACACTGCACTTTATGGAGTATGATAGCATCATTGCATGCTGAGAATAACATGTTGGGAGAGGTGTCTGACATGGATGTGGAGTTACATATCTGTGTAAACTTGTCTAAAAAGTAATATTTGGATGTATACACCCTCAAGTTAAAGAAGCTTGAGAACACAGTACTTAATGTTACTGCCACAGCACAAGTTTGTCTTGAGTACTGTCAGAGTGCATGTTACACAGGATGACATCATCAGTATGTGTTACAAGATGTCTGAGGAGTGCCTGACATAGTTGTGGACTCACATGCCATTCTAAAATTGTCACCATACTAATTGTTGAATGCATGCACAAACCAATTGACTGCAATGAGACTAGAACCCCTACCTATCTACAGTGCACACTACTTAATGCAAGTGCCACAGCACAAGTTTGTTTTTTATAGTGTCAGACAACACTGTATACATGCTAGATGAAGAGCCATTTACCATTGCTCAGCATTGGTGTGGGATGCCAAACTCTGTGCAAATGCACAGGACAAAAAGTGAAGGGCTTCACTGGGATTTATTATTTATGTGTGTGGTGTATAATTCTACTTCTTGACCAGATTAAAGGTGTAAAAATCAGGTAGATAGGAAAGTGGTGAAATTGGGGGCAAGCAGGGGGGAAGAACAAAGGAAAAGCAATACAGGAATGTGCAGGATTGAATTAGGAAAGAAGCGTAGTTATCCACTTCTTTAGCAGTGTAAAATGAACATGAATACAATATTGGATGAATTTGGGCTGTTACCTTAACTAAGATGGGTGACAATAATGCAGTAATTTTGTATAGCCAATTGGACTGAATCAAGTGTGTCAAGAAGACACATTTGTGAAGTGGAGAGCTATGTATGTGATAATATTTTTTTGGTGGGATAGGTGCCCATTTTTGTGCTTTTATTTCAGTAACAGAAAAATGCTGAGTAAGGGACATAGGTATGTCAGGGTCAGGTAAGAAGGGCAGGTGAGGAAGCAGCTGCAGACAAACAAGACAACAGACAGGGGTGGTGAGGGGCACAACAGGTTGGAGGACACCATGATTGGGGATAGGGAGGGGACAGCAGATGCCCATGCCCATCAAGCATGGGGATAGTGAGAATCTAGTCCTCGCCCTCACAACTGTCATCACCATTCCCTTCCTGAGCTTGCTTTTGGAGTGCTTGATATTTTCTTTTGCCCAGCATTCCAGCAAGCATCTTCTCCATCTGGCTGAGGTGTGCAACAGTGGTACATTCCACGGCTTCACACATCATGCCTGGCATCTCCTGGCAGGGGATAAAATCACCACCTCCACTAATAGTTCCAGAGGGTACCACTGCTCTAGCTGCCAGGGCAATGCTGCCTGATCTGGAGGGCCCAGATAGTGCAGGAGCTGCAAAGGCAGTACTGCCAGGTTGTGTAGCAAATATGCTAGGCATTGGTGCAGCAGCCATTGGAGGGTAGCAGCTTGAGCTGCACTGGTTGGACTACCTTCCTCTGCTGGAAACCATTTTGTCAGTTTTCAGAAATTGATACCATCAGAATGTTCTGACCACACATATAAAAATAAAAAGGGAGATAAGGGGGTAAGAAAGAAAAAAACAAAAAGTTAATTAGCACCCTCATATGTCATGTACAATAAATTTGTACAATATAAATAATAAATTCTCTTTTACATTAACTATACTTTTTAACAACTACAAACTATGACTGATAATTTTTCCAAGTAATCCTTACAATATTCATATATTGCAAATATGCTTTGCAAATAATACAGATTAAGTTAACAGTATGGCATGCATGCCAATTTTGGTGAAATTACTATGTAATATTTTTTTATTATTTTACAATATATTTGTTACATGGGGGATTTGAACCCACATCTGAATACTTTATTATAATTGACTACTACATTTGGCTTGTGCTACAGACTGAATCATGCATACTTTTATTTTATTTTATGGGGTCATATCCTCCCCCACTAGGATCAGTAAATCCAACAATAAAGCAAGTATTCTGGATTGGATTCTTGTTAACACCCATCCCCTCAAATACAAGAGTGGGACCCTGCCTGATGATGTAAGTGATCACCTCCTCACCTATTTAATCAGGCAAAAAGCTGATATCCACAACCAGTCCATTTTTAAAACAATAAGGAACAATAATAATTTCAACTGCACAAATTTCCAAAATTCACTCAAATCTTGCAATTGGTCAGTTCTGTAACAATTACCACTTGAAGAAGCAGTAAATTACTTTAATACCAAATTCCTATCCATCCTTGACACCCATGCACCAGCACGGACTATTAGAACCAAAACAAAAGTTGCTTCTTGGCTCTCAAAAGAAACCAGACATAAAATGCTACTCTGAATTAGGGCTTAGCCCACTTCGGGGACCACAAAAAAAAAACAATAGATCAACTTAGATACAGACAGCTAAGAAACTAAACAAAAAAATCCACCACATTAGACAAGAAAAACTATTACTGTCATCTACAAGAAAAACACTAAAACAAGCCACAAAAGTTTTGGGTAGGTATAAACAAACTTCTTAATCCAGGACAGTCCTCCATTCTTACCCCCTTAGGTTCTAACCAAACCCCCCCCCAGCAGAAATTGCCAATACCTATAACAGCTTCTTTACAACAACCATCCAGAACCTAGCTAACCAATTATCCCCTGGATGCCCATATTCTCCAGCCACTACACCCTGCTCCCAACTCCCGTTTAACTTCAAGCCATTTTGCACGTCTTTGGTCCAAAAATTACTTAAAAAACTAAAGCCTACCACCCTGTCAGCTGATCACCTCCATGCAGAATATCTACAAAAAGTTGCAGATACCATAGCATACCCCATTTCTATCCTGATCAATAGAACTATAACTGAAGCATCCAGTCCCTCTGGCTGGAAGATATCCCATGTCATCCCACTCCATAAAGGGGGCAACTCTACTGAACTTTCAAACTATAGACCCATAGCTATTCTGTCACCCTTGGCTAAAATTATGGAAAAATGCATCCACAATCAACTCCTGAACTATCTTATCCATAATAATCTTCTAGCCAACACCCAACATGACTTTTGACCATTCCATAGTACAACCTCAGCCCTCCTCCCTTTCTCTAATGTCATTAACCAACACCAAAAACAATAATAAACTTTCCTCTGCTATCTTTCTCAATCTTTTGAAAGCCTTTGATATGGTAAACCAGCAAATACTCATAAACACTTTGAAATCCATCTCCCTAGAAGACCAGGCCATCCAATGGTTTCAATCATAACTCAGTGGTAGACAACAGGCTGTCCTATGGCAGAGCAAACTATTCACCCTTTTACCCATCACCCTCAGAGTACCCCAAGGCTCCATACTAGGTCCACTATTATTTTCCATTTTCAACAATGATTTGCATAAGGTCATCCCAAATGGAACATGCATTCCATATGCGGATGACTCCACTTTAGAATGCTCCGACACTTCACCTACAGAGTTGCAGATTATATCCCAAAATAAGTTTAACACCGTTGAAAATCGGCTCCTTAACCGTCTTCTCATGTTAAATCCTAATAAAACCAAACTGCTGCTTTTCTCCCCCACTCACAGGTCTGCCTCTATAACCATTACATTAAAATCCAACAACGGCACCATTATTTCCCCAGATTCCTCAACCAAACTGTTAGGAGTTATAATTGATCATAACCTTAATTTTGATCTGCATATCAATAAAACTATTAAAACAGTTAATAAAAAACTTGGGTCACTATATAGGATCAAGCCCTTCCTAACGCCATTAGCCAGAACTGTAATTGCTCATACATATCTACTCTCCACCCTCCTCTATGCTTCCCCTCTATTTACAAACCTCAGCAAAACTGACCTTAATAAACTTTCTAGCAGCTACATTCACATTGTTAGAGTTGCTACCAATGCAGCCTACAGAACTCATCACTGTCATAAACTAAATCTACTAGGATGGCTTGAACTGCCTAACCTACTTCAGGTTAACCAACTAATAGTTGCACACAAGATCCTGTATCAACCAGAAAATACACCCGTACTTGAAAACCTCATCACCTCCTACAGTAACCTTAGCGCACTTCGTTCATCTGAAAGACTACTAGTTCAAATTCTCAAATCCAACAACACAGCTGGTAAATCTCTATTTGCTAACTCTGTTGGCACCTGGAATTCTCTTCCTGCTAATCTTACATTTGAACTCTCTCTACCTCAATTCATGAAAAGTCTGATTCAGTACTTTAAAAAATGATGGCTATGTCTTTGTCCTAATCCAGACTAACTCTAACCATCACTTGTGTGCACATGGAGGACTTCTGCTACAATTTATTGTTTTGTAACTTATAAATCCTTGGATCTAGTATCAGGTTAGCCTACTAGGCATTCAATACCCTATCATTCTTAAAAACAATGTCTAGAATTTTCCATCTGAGTAAAAATGTAATAGTTTGTTTGTGTATCTGTTTTTGTGTTTGTTTACATCCGTGTAAAAATCCTTTTATTTGTGTTTTATTTTGTGTTTTAAACTGTAAAAATGTAAAAGTTTGTTGAATGTCTTTTTGGAAATTTTCTACCTGGGCATCCGCTGAAAATGGAAATGTATCCAGTCGGACTATCCCGGTAAACAAATGTAAAATAAAATAAATAATAATAAATAAAATAAAATAAAATAAATGTATTTTACATTTGTTTACTGGGGGAAGTCCGACTGGGCTAATGGCCCATTTTCAGCAGAGGCCCAAGGAAGAAAAGCCCCAAAATAGAAAACATTACAAAAAAATAAAACATTGCAAGAAATTAGAATATATATATAAGAAATTTTAAACAATAACCAAAATTCAATATTAGTTATTCCAAAGTCTATGCATAGATCCCGTAAGTGTAATGTTATTAAGGATAGGCTGTAAGTTTATAAGTGGGGATTCTTAGTAGGACTATTCTGAGAAGAACCTGGGGACTAAACAATCTGGTGCATGAAGGGAGAAGATGTGCAGCAGAGAAGGAAGCTGATACTAGTTAGATATACAATGGAGTATGTGAGGGTAGAGATGGTAAGATTACCAGGTCAGAAAATGTAAAATATGTACAATAAGAAAATTGTAAAATGGGCTGAGAGAAAATGAGAGTGACACTATCCAAAGGAGGTGAGAAAAACAGGATATGTACAGTTAGCATATTATGAATGGGCTGAGGGGAAATAAAAGTGGCAGTACCCAGTAAGAATAGCTAGGAAAAATGAGTTTGCTTGAGTTAGTTAGCTGGGTAATAGAGGCATGTTTCCTAACCTGGGTCAGAACACATACAACTCTATGAACTATTTAAGTGGGATTTGAGAAAGTTTTTAAAGGTTATTTTGGTGACCTAATATTAAGAGGTAAATTGTTCCAGGTTTTTGCAATATAATTGGAATATAGGGAGTCACCAGCAGTGTTCTTACTTCTGGTGGTGTTTATTAGTGATTTGTTACTGGATCTTAGTGTACAATTGTTTGAATAGTGGTATAAAAGGTTCTGTAGGGCTGATGTTTTTTTCAACTTGGTGAAGTATGTGATGGGCCATCATAAGTTGATTAAGAGTGAGCAGATTTGGTAGTTCTAATCAGGATAGTTGTTTAAAGGCCTGGCAGTGATGGGATCTATAGGTGGACTCAGTAGTGAATTTTGCTATTTTGTTATACCAGCAGTTTAATTTAGTTAAGTATGCTTTGTTGAGGTTAATGAATATAGAGGATGCATAGAGAAGTGTGAAGACTAGGTGGGTTCTACTAATAATGATCTTAGTACATTGGTAAGGTATTTTTTACACCTGCAAAGGGTTCTGAGTTTTTTATGTACTTTCTTTATAGGTTGGGCAATGCGTAAGTCAAATTTCATTGTTTTGATTTATGATAACACCTAGAAGTTTTTTTGGGTGACTGGTGCAATGGAGGTATTATTACTTGAAATAATTATGAATGGTGTGGTGGGATCCATGGCTTTAGTGGGGCGAAACAACATCAACTTAGTTTTGTTTGGGTTAAGTATGAGCTGATCATTGGATAGCCAGGTTTCTACTGCAGTAAAGGATTCTTGTGTTATTTCTTTGAAGCTGCTGGAGTGATGCGGCAGAACAGATTAGGGTCAAATCATCTGCATACTGTACTAAGGTGGCAATGTGAAGGTTGTTAGTAAATATGGTAAAAAGAAGTGGTCCAAGTATGGACCCTTGTGGAACTCCTGAAGTTATGGGCAGAAGGGGAGATATGTGGTTTTGCCATTTTACCACCCAGCTACAACATGATAGTCTTGGAACCATGTTATAGTGGAGAAGCTTAGATTAAGTTTGAAGACTGCAGATAAGAGTTTATTGCAGGAAACTGTGTCAAAAGCCTTAGAGAGATCCACAAAGATGGAAGAAACAAGGTTACCTTCATTACAATGCTGATTAGTGGTATTAGTAAAGTTCATTAAGGGCTTTGGAAGTGCTGTGATAGGGGGCAAGAACCATGCTGAGTATTTGTCAGAAGTTTATTGTCTAAGAGATAATTTAGAATTTGTGAGTGTAAGCATCTTTCAAGGATTTTTGATAATAGTGATAAGATGGCAATAGGGTAGTAGATTGATAGTTGTAGAGTTTCCTCCTTTATGTAATGGTATTATATAAAATATTTTCCAGAGGGCAGGGATATGTAGTTCTGGGATGGACTGATTGATTAGTACACAGACTGGATATGAAATGGCTCTGGTATCTATTTTGAGGAATAAAGCAGGTAGTTTATCTGCTGCAAGGGTTGTAGGTTCGAGTTTATTTAGGGTTTTTTTTATAGTTTTTGTTGGGGCTGGTTGTAGGGAAACACATTTGTTATTCTGAGCTGGGGTGAGATGATACACATTTGGTGTTTGTAAGGGCTAGGATAGACTGTGTAAAATATTTATTAAACTGTGTGGCAATATTATCTGTAGCATTACTGGTTGATGGGGAGGAGTGCCAGTTTTGCCTGGTTGTACAATTTTGATTGCAGACCAGACTTTTTGTGGGTTATTTTTGTGCTTTGAATGAATATTTGTGTATTTTTTATCAAGCCTGATTTGTTTTTTAGCTTTATTTCTTACTTCAAGGTATTTTTGTCTACTGGTTGATGTTTTATTGTGATGGAATATTTTTCAGGCTTTAGCTCATTCATTTAGAAGTGTTCTTGTCTCTTTGGTGAGTCAAGGAGCATAGATGGATTTGATTCTAATTTCTTTCTGGTTAGGGCTAATTGATTTAGGATGTTTAGGAAGGTAGTGTTGAAATGTTCTACTGTTTTGTCTAAGGGGAGGGATATGAGTGGATTCCAATCGCAAAATTTGAGTATGGACACAAAGTCTTGGGAGTTGAAGTTTTTAGTGTAGTGGATCTCTTGGAGTCATGTTACTTTTGCTAGGTTCATTTGGTATGGGAGAAGGAAGGTGGGAGGTGGCCACTATGAGTGTCTGGGAGGCACCCAGAATGATGTGATAGCTCAAGTTGGTTGGTAAGGATTCAGTCTAGGATGGACTCCTTTTCTGATACTTTATCTGTTTTAGTTGTATTTTGGATTATTTGAGTGAAGGCATGGAAGTTGATATGTTCAGTTGGGTGGGATAAGTTACATGAGAACCAGCTGATGTTGAAGTTTCCCATAATGATAGTTTCCTAGGGAGGGTACCTTCTGTTCAGTGAAGGATGGATTCTAATGTGTTAACATTGTTGCCAGGGGAAATAGTGGCTCTGATTATATTTAGGTTTTACTTTGAGTTAATTTTAAGTCTTCTGAACAGGATCTCTGCATTGTTGAAAGCGGGAAGGGTATAGTTTATAATATCTAGTGTAAGGCTATTTTTGAATAGTAAAGCAATGCCTCCACCTCTTTTAGTTTACCTATCCTGTCTATATATATTATACCCTAGTGGGAGTATTTCATTGCTATTGATTTCTGCTTTAAGACCGATTTCTGCTATTAGAACAATATCTGGGGAGTAAAGTGAAATGGTTACGTGAAATTCTTGTATTTTGTTCAGTATGCTTCTTAGGTTAGTGTTTAATATTAATAAGTCGGGTCCTTTCTTGAGGATGTTTAGTAGGTTGGATTGTTGAATGCTGTGAATGCTTAAGTTATGTCTTGGGCCTGGATTTGGGTGACTGTCTCCACTAAGGATAAGTTGGGATGCTATATGAAGGATTGTTTTTAGGTATTTGGAAATAAATTTGTCATATTTCACAGATATACATGAATATGATTGTTGAAGGAGCACTAGAAATGAGGCAAGGTCTATATGTGAGCAGTTCTATATAGCTAAGGATATTTTGATCAAAAAGGGTTTTGAGTGTAGTTGGTTGGGCAGTGGGAGAGATAGTGTTTGGGTATACAAGTTTAACTCATAGTGATGTTAGTTGCATTAAGACAGAGAGAGTTAGGACAATAGTGCAGTGTAAGGTTAACATTTTAATGTTAAGTTGTCATTCTCGCCTTCATTCTTGCTGGATGGGGTTCGGAGCCGATCCTCGGCTCCGACTCGGCCTATACTATAGCTCGAGAGCTATTTTTACCGGCTTGAGGCAGCCCTATATCCCACAATACCATGCCCTAACTCCCCAGATCTCGTTTGCCGCTTCGCTGCGAGGTTGCCTTTTTTTACCGGCTCAGGTCAGTAAAAGGAATTTTCAACAAAGTTTCTATTTTTTGAGGTAGTTTATTAGGTTATTTTCCCTACTTTTGTTCCCTATCGATATTATTACTTAATAGTGTTTGTTTCGTAAGCCCTACCCACCCCTGTAGTTAACTTTTATAATCAGGCCTACAGGCTTTAGTTTTTCTGTTTACTCACCCCCGTGTGTGTATGTGTTGTTGTTCTAGTCAGCCCCCTCATCTCCCCCTTGTGTGTAAGTGAGTGAGTGTGTGTGCTGATTGAGTGACTGTCTTTAGGGCAATGTCCAAAGACGTTAAGGTCTCGGGATTCAAGAAGTGTGACTCGTGCTGTCAGAAAATGTCTCTGACAGACGGTCACACTTCTTGTGTCTATTGCTTGGGGCCTTTACACCTGCAGGACTCTTGTTCCATTTGTCACGGATTTAGTTCAAGAGTCCTGCAGGAAAGGCATAACAAGCTCATTCTAAGGGGCTTGTTAAAGCCTGATGACTCTCCGTCCAAGTCTGGCTCGGGGAAGTCATCAAAAACCGCCAAACCCTCGGCTCCAGTTTCTGAGCCAAGGGCTGGTGTTGTCGAGATGGCTCCGGTCTCGGTTCCGGCTGGCTCCGAGGCAAACAAAGTGGGTTCCGCTTCGAAACCATCATCAGAGCTGACCCCAGCATGCAAGCGCTCTAGGTCTCCTTCTTTAGAGTCCGTCAGATCGGCTCCGAGGTCCCCCCTCCTATCGGAGCGGAGTAATAGGACTCATTCATCGAGGTCTTCCAGGCTATCCGATCACGACATCGAGAGGGTGGTCAGTAGACTCATAAAATCTCAGGCGCTGGCCCAAATGCTTCAGAGCCCATCTCACCAGACTGTGGCTCCTTCGATACAGTTATCCATTCCTCCTTCGACTCATCTCTCGAGTTCGGAGCCGGAGTTCGTCGGGACCATGACCTTGCCCACGTCGGAGCCGATACCTCCTCCTTCGGCTCTGGTGTCGTCGGCTCCGACCTCTTTATTGGTTCCATCTGTGGAGAGGTCCAGGCGCCGGGACTCCATTGTCAGCTCTGAGGGGGCGAGTGGCATCGGACCCTTGTCCGACCCCACTCTCCCTCTCGGAGCTTCGGCTCTGGTAAGTTCGGCCCCAACATCATTCTCGGAGCCTTCTCTGTCGGTTCCGGGGGTGGTTCCGGCCTCTTCGGAGCCGGGGCTACCTTTGGTGTCTGAAAGGGGAGCCTTCGAGGTGATGAGGAGTGTGCTTTACCCAGTGTCCACTCCAAGGTTAAGTTCTGCGGCTCCTCCCTCTGTAGTGCCTGTTACGGTCTCTGGCCACCCTCCTATACCCGACAGCAGAGATCCAAAGCGTAGGGTACCCACTTTGGGTGTCTCCTCCTCTTCCGAGGGCTCCCCTGATGTTTCAGGGGAACCCCCTAGGAAAAGAAAGTGCAAGAGGAAGCACATAGACTCCCCCGAGTCTGTCACGTCGGACACCGACTTGGATGAGTCGGAGGGTTCCCCCAGATCCCCCTCTGAGGATGTCTCCTTTTCAGACATCCTGGAGATCCTAAGACAGAGGGGAAATTGGTCCACTCTCAAACCTTCCGAGGATGAGTCGGTTTACCTTGATGCCTTTGGATCTCGCCCTTCCACCTCCTGGGTGTCTCCCCCTTTCGACCCACTAATGGAGGTAGTGGCTAGAAAGGCGTGGGCAGCTCCTGATTCAATGGAACCTACCCCTAGGAGGCCTTCTAAATTTATTTCTGCACCAGATGACAAATCCTTTCTCACCAAAGGTGTTTCAGTTGATGCTATGGTGGTAGCAGCAGCCACTAAGAAGGAATTAGCTGATTCTTTTGTACCTGTTCATCCTCCTAACAAAGAGTCCAGGACCATGGACAGGTACGGCAAGCGGACCTTTGCTTCAGCGACATTTTCTATGCGATCGCTGAACTATTTATGTCATTTCACCCGCCTTCAGAGAGACTTGCTCACAGAGCTGGGTGAAACGGTACAGGATCCTTCTGCTGCACGTTTAAGGATAAAATAAACTCTCAGCTGGCTACCCTGAACTCCATTGTTAACTCCTCCATGCGGCTAATCTCTTATGCAGCCGATGGAGCGAGTAGGGCCTCTGGCACAGGCGTTGCGTTGAGACGTCACGCTTGGATGCGACTCTGTAACTTTGCCGACCCCTTCAAGGCGTCCTTCACCAACACCCCCTTTGACGGTTCGGAATTGTTCGGGCCTCAGTTTGAGAATACCCTCACCAGATGCGAGCAAGATGGTAAGACTCTCTCTGCCATGGGAGTCCATTTTTCCACGCCTTCTAGACCTTATCCTAAGGGACAGAGGGGTGGAAAGATGTGGTTCCGCAAACCACAGGGAGTCGCGTCTGCCGCACGTGGTGAATTTCCCCCTAGAGGCAGAGGGGGGAATAATAACAGACGCCGCCCCAGGGGCAGAGGGGGTCCACAGAACCAGGGTTCCAGGGAATCTTTCCCTGACCAACCCTTTCAGCATCCCTGAGAAGCTGCCCGACTGTCCGCCTTCGGAGGCAGTCGGGGGAAGATTATCTCTGTACCCGGAAGCCTGGCAATCCATCTCCCAAGACACAGGGGTACAGAAGATCATATCCGAGGGTTACAAAATTCCTTTCACTTTCCCTCCGGTACAACCGCCAAAACCCCTACCAGACGTACCACCCACACAAAGGGGTCAGGCTCAGCTAGAAATAAAAAAGCTGTTAAACAAAAGAGTCACCAGGCAGTCCCAGCAGATCAGCTAGGATCCAGAATCTACTTCAGATTCTTTTTGGTACCAAAAAAGACAGGAGATTGGAGACCCATTTTGGACCTCAGCAGGTTAAACAACTATGTAGTAAAGACAAAATTTTGGATGGTAACACTGCAGTCCATTCTACCCTTTTTGGGCAGAGACAACTGGATGTGCTTGTTAGACCTCCAGGACGCGTACTACCACATAAAAATACACAGGCGCTCCAGGAGGTTTCTCCGTTTCCGTCTGGGAGTCAGTCATTTTCAATTCAGGGCCCTGCCCTTTGGTCTCACCACAGCCCCCCGGGTGTTCACCAAATGTTTGGCAGTGGTCATGGCTCACCTGAGACAGAAAGGATTCCAGGTGTTTCCATACTTAGACGACTGGCTCATTTCCGCTACCACCAAACAGGATCTCATAATGGCCAGGGATTATACTATCCAACTTTGCAACAGCCTGGGTATTTCTATAAATTTTGCAAAGTCCTCCTTGTCACCTTGTCAATGTATAAACTTTATAGGCGCCGTATTAAACACCACAGAAATGTCTGCAACATTACCACCTCAGAGAGTGACAGACATAAGGCGGAATGTTCAGCTTCTGTTTCAGCCCAGCAGAGTCCAAGTCAAGCTAGTATTAAAAGTGTTGGGCCTCATGGCGGCAGCGATTCTTCTACTTCCATTAGCCCGCTTCCACATGAGACTCCTTCAGTGGATGCTTTTTTCTCAGTGGTCCTTTCAACAGCTGCCAATGACCCACAACATTTTGATAACACCATCTTGCAAGAAACATCTCTCCTGGTGGATGGTTTCCCCTCAGCTTTTTCACGGAAGACCCTTTGTTCTCCCCCCTCCAGTTGCCACTGTCACAATGGATGCCTCCCTGATCGGGTGGGGGGGCATTATCAGGGCAGGTTGGTCCAGGGCACTTGGCAACAGTCAGAATGCCACCTGCACATAAATGTCCTGGAGATGAGGGCGGTGCTTTTGACGTTGCAAGCCCTTCAGAGCTCTCTTCCCACAGGGACTATAGCAATTCAAACGAACAATATGTCTGTGGTGTGGTACATAAACAAGCAGGGCAGAACAAGGTCCTACCCCCTCTGTTGAGAAGCACTCAGACTTTGGCAATGGGCGATTTCATCTCAACGGTTTCTGATAGCAACGCACATCCCCGGGAAGTCCAATGTCATAGCAGACAGATTGAGCAGAACTATCCTCATGCCTCACGAGTGGTCTCTAAATCAAGCGGTAGTAGACGGAATTTTTCGGAAGTGGGGCCAGCCTTGCTGCGACCTTTTTGCAACTCCGCAAAACAGCAAGTGCCTCGACTTCTTCACACTTTTTCCTCTACCAGGACAGCCCCTCAGAGACGCTCTTGTTCATGTTTGGCCCCGGGGTCTTCTTTATGCCTTTCCTCCCTTTCCATTGATCCAGCAACTAATTCAGAAAGCAACCGCATTGAGATCCAAAATGATCCTCATTGCCCCATTTTGGCCTCGACAAGTTTGGTTCCCGTTCCTGCACAAATACCTACTGGAACAGCCTTGGCATCTGGAACCCCTTCCGGATCTGTTGACCCACCTCAGGGGCAAGCTGCATCAGTCTCTACATTCCATCAACCTCACAGCTTGGTTGCTCCACTTCCAGCCATAGCCAGGCTTCCCCTTATTTCTCCTCCTGTTCGTGATATCATTCTGGCTTCCCATAAGTCCAATACTAGGAAGACTTATGCGAGTAAATGAAAGCGTTTTTCACACTGGGCACAAACTAGATCCTTAGATCCTTTCCATGCACCCATTCATGAGGTTCTAGACTTTCTGGCGGAGCTTTTTCATTCGGGGTCATCATCGGCCACTATCAGGGTACAATTAGCGGCCATTGCTAATTTTCATGTTGGACTCTCAGAAGCAAATATTATGTCCCACAAACTCTGTAAAGCCTTTCTCAAGGGCATCTTGTTGCTCAGACCTCCAGTCAAAGATCCACCCCCACAATGGGATTTGAATTTAGTTCTAACCTCACTAATTCTACCCCCTTTTGAACCGGCAGCTTCTTGCTCCCTCAAACTTCTTTCTTGAAAAACGCTGTTTTTAGTAGCTATAACATCTGCCAGAAGGGTATCGGAACTTCAAGCCTTGTCTGTCCATCCTCCCTATTTGGTTTTTCATAAAGATAGGGTAACTCTCAGAACAAACTCTTCCTTCCTACCAAAAGTGTTATCGGAAGCAAATCTAAACCACTCCATTGATTTGCCCGTCTTTTTCCCAGACTATACCAACAGGGCTGAACAAAAATTACATTCATTTGATGTTCATCGCCAATTATGGTATTACCTAGACAGGACAAAACAATTCAGAAAGTCAGACCAGCTCTTCCTCTCTTATGCTGCAGGCAAGAAAGGGCTTCCAGTATCGAAGGTTACTCTTTCCAGATGGCTGACATCTATTATTACCTTGATCTATGAGTTGAGACACAGGCAACTACCCTCTAGGCCTAAAGCTCATTCAACCAGGGCACTATCAACTTCAACAGCTTTTCAAGCAAGGTTACCACTAGATGCCATTTGTGCAGCAGCTACATGGGCTTCCAAACATACCTTTATTGCTCATTACAAGCTTGATCTAGCCTCCAGAAATAGAGCTGATTTTGGTTCCACTGTACTCAGGAGTCTGTTCCATTGAGCCACCCAGGACTAAGATGCTAGGGACGCTGTCCCATCCAGCAAGAATGAAGGCGAGAATGACAATGTAACATTAAGAAGTTATGTCTTACCATAACGTTCCATGTTAGTTGTCTTCTTCTCACCTTCTTTCTTGCGTCCCTCCCTCCTGCCCCCTAGCCTGGATAGACTCGAGGTTCTGAGTCCTTCCATTTCTGGAGATACAATATGTTGCGTCTTTCCTGGTATCCTTAGTGTTACTAGCAGGTAATCTGTACTTGTAAAAGAGGATTATAATATTATTATTATAATATTACTTTTTATACTATGTCTTAGCGTCTTAGCTTCCAAACGAGATCTGGGGAGTTAGCGCATGGTATTGTGGGATATAGGGCTGCCTTGAGACGGTAAAAATAGCTCTCAAGCTATAGTATAAGCCGAGTCGGAGCCGAGGATCAGCTCCGAACCCCATCCAGCAAGAAAGAAGGCGAGAAGAAGACAACTAACATGGAACGTTATGGTAAGACATAACTTCTTATTATGTAATATGTAGAACAGTACTATGAACTGGGGTGTGTGTAGTAAGAAGGGGTGTTGAGGATTGGTTATGAGGGGAAGAAAGGAGTTAAAAGGGGGTTTAATATAACTGAAGGGTTGTGAATGATGTGGGGAATTAGATTTGCTGATAAGTGTTAATAATTTGTGGGTTTGCCTATATGGGAGGGGCAGATTAACAAGGGTGAGACATGAAAAGTTAGTAGAGTTTTGATTCGGTAGTTTAGATTGTTTTGTTTTTTTTTGTTAAGGATAAAAGTGTGAGTAGTGGGGGTGGGTGGGCATGGGTGGTAGGATAGAGGAGTGGCGTGAGCCTGAGCGGAGTGAGGGCAAAAAGAGCGGGTTGAACCTGTAAGTGGAGTTATCAATAAATTCTTTCAGTAAGGTTTCACTGTTTTGTTTTTATGTGTATCAGTTACTTTTTATAGTAGCCAAAACTTGCAGGTTGATTAAGATGTAGGGAAGAAAGTGTGTATGAAAATGTATTGATAGCGCTATTTTTTACTTTGCTTTTTTTTCACTGTATTCACTGCATTATTTTCCTGTGAGTAGTTTTGAGTTAGACACAATGCACTTCTGTTTACCTAATGCTACTATCTAGGTACTGTTCAACTAAAAAGGATAGATTTAGGTCAACTGAGAAATAAATGGGGGCACCTAAAGCTAATGTACTTAGAGGTTAGCACTAGTAGGGTCCATTAATATGGGTCTACTTTAGGACCTTGAAAGCTTAATAGCCATATGCATCGAACTATTAAACAATCGAAGTCCAAAAAAAAAAAAAAATACCCAAAAAAAAAGGAATTTAAACTAGTGTAGGCGGGGGCAGGCCCCCCTGCAACCCACACCCCCGCTACTTAAATATACCAACACTACATTGAAGTAAACGGAAATCTCCACCTACGGAGATTTCCGTTCACATTTCTGATGTTTTGCACTTTCGGTGTACTTGTGTCGCGAATATCATATTCGATATTCTCGGACTTCAAGCACATAAAGTAGACCCCATTAATACTATAGCAAAACACAAGGGAGAAAAGGAATGGGATGGTTTTGGTGATGTGCTGCAGCTGTTACTTGTGCAATATACAAATGGCTAGAGCAGTTAAACACTTTAGAGATGTACATATAGCTACTAATGCTTGTGGAAATGGATTAGAGAACCACGAGGATGCTGCTTGAGGGACGTTCCACTTCCAATGAGGCAGGCATATTACAAATCTTGAGATAGGGCAGCTACTAATGCTTGTAGAGATGGAATAGGGAATTGCGAGTATGCAGCTTGAGGGATATTCCACTTCCAGTGAGGTAGGTATATTACAAATCTTTAGACAGGGCCTTAGGCAATAAACAGTAGTAGAATAGAAAATTATGCTTTTGCCAGTTAACAGTGCCAGCACATCACTGTACGAGGCTAAGGGGTGAATATTTTACAGTTAAGATGTGCATGCTTAATTTGCTACTAATGTACAGAAGAGCAATACTTTTGATAAAATAATATAATTTTGTGTTGCATACATGCCCCTTGCTTCTCTAAGTCTTTTCACATCCTCAGCATGAGCATCCCTGTTCACCGCAATCTCCTGGGCAGCTGTAAAAGACAAAGGGGAGAAAAAGAGAAGAGCATTACGCATGCCGGTTTTGGCTATATCCAGCATTCTACATAATTTAAAATATCTTTATCTGTTAACTTATACAAATGTGGGATGTCAGCAGTCCTAAACTCCTCCAGCCACTGGTTAAGTTGTGCCTGCTTGCACCTTTTCAGGTCATTGTAGTGGTACCTGCATTGCTCTCCAATGCATGGAATTCCAGTTGCACTGGACACAGCTTTGGTCAGACTATTCCTAGCCTCTGATTTGTAATAAGACCCAGTATAGCCCGCTTGCAGTAGCCTATAGCTGTGGTGCTTTATAAGCAGTCTAATGAATATTCTAGACTCCTCTACACCTCATCTTTGAGCCCTAAATTGGGCAACTTTTTTATAGCTCCTGCCATGTCCATAGAGGTCAAACAGCTATAGTTACAATGTTTCCCACCAATTTGTGTTTCTGCATTTAAGGCTAGTGCGCATACCCAAACAAACATGCCAATCACATTTGCATGATGTTAAGCAGAAAACAACATTGCCAAACATAGAGGAAGGCAGTTTATGAAATAGGAAGGGTAATGTGACAGCTGGCATTAGTTTTTGGTTTGGATGCTGCTGCACCTGTTAGCTGATTTAACTTTGCAGACATGTATTGGGGGTATAAATTCTATGACCTGACACATTTTTGTGTGGCTTTACACACTGATAAGAATAATTTGTACAATTGTGATCCAAACCTATGTACAATAGACAAAACACATTCTTCCACACAGGTGTTTTTTCATCCTTGCCACAGAAGAAATGCTTGTCAGACATGCTCATTAATTATATGGACACATGATAGACTGAATGGTTAACCATGGACAAGGTCTTGGTTTATATATTCATGTGTATATGACTATCTTGAAGTATGAAGTCCATTCCAGGCCAGCAAATACACTTAAATACAGGAACATAATTGTCAGTATACCCACAGTCACACATATAATTCATATGATCTCGAGTGCTATACATATATATATATATATATATATATATATATATATATATATAATTCTTTAGATTGTTCTTTTAAAAATGAATGACCAAACATTAATAAAATTTGCAGTGTGCTAGATTAGAACCCTGTCTGACCTATATTATGGGCATTAAGTTATACATGCTGCTACAGGGAAGAATGGGCTACAAGTGTGTTTTTTACACTCATTACTGTGAAGAGTGCTGATTGCAACTGAGGACTTGTTTGTCAGACCTGCTCAATAATTATACATATACATAAAAGAGTTGAGTGTTTAACCATGTATGAGTGTGACATAAAAGTTCAGAAAATAAATGTTTAATTGTGGAGCCATAATTCTACTGATATCCACAGTTGCATATGCAATATATATGATATCATGTATGCTCAATGCACCTGCTACACATAGTTTTTTCTGTGTAATTATTTTTTTATTGTGAATTTTTATATAAAGTAATGTGCAACAGCAGTAATAACACTTCTGACTTTGCTGAATTAGAACCCAGGCTCAGCTGTACTGTAGCCCTTAACTTACACCTGCTGCCACAGGAACAATTGGGCAGCAGTTGTATATTTTAGCATTCGTTACTATGTATGTGTGCAGACCACCATGCAACACTTCTTAGCATGCTTGAGCAGTGGAAGACCACACATTATACAATGTATCTCTTTTGAAACTGACAAGTGTCTGCTTGTTGCCTGCAGGTACTTTGGAGCTGGAGGTGCTGTGGAAGCTTGCTTACCGTCGTTCAATGCCACTTAGCGTGTTTGCAGAATGTAAGGAAAAAGATATAACAATGTATCTTTTATGAAAATGACAGCATCTACTTGTTGTCTGGGCCATTAAACCATATTTGTGTGGAGATGAACAATGTGCAAATGAGATTAGCAAAGCTCAACATGTATTAATATTGCAAAAAGTGTTTATTACTTTTCATCACTAAAATATACATGTGGGACTTGAACCTTGATCTACATATACTATGTGCTGTGTGATTCATAGAATTTACCAGATGTGCTGCACACACACTTGACTCACAGCTTCAGTTTATGGTGCCTTGATCATATAATCATCTTCTATTAATTGCAATTTATTTTCCCATTTCACCTTATTTGTGCTAAGCCACAAGTCGTGCAAATATTAATATTTTTTAAAAAAGGAAACATAAACAACATTACAAGATATTTTTAACATATCTCAGATGTTGACACAAAATTCTGGAACTGAACTGTCAGACTAATGAATCCACAAAACACAGTAAGGGTGTCTTATCTCTCTTTGCCACAGAAACAGCTTTGCAGTAGGAATGCAAATCATTGTGCATGCAACCAAGTTTCAGTTCTGCCACAGTATTATAAAGCCATATAATACTTGTACACTCTCAGTTGTTTATACATGTGTTGCTTACATATTTAGTGCAATGAATGATCATACAACCATTTATGAGTACTGTTTTCACCAGTGGAGCTTTGTCTTCTCTTTGCATTGTATTCATTCTTCTCTTAACTGTGCTGTACTCTCAGACATGCAGTCTACTGGGCATTTTTGTATCATTGTCCTTAAAATGTATGAGAATATTACATGACAGTAAAATACAGTTTTTGTCAAATGAAGGAGAGTTTGACTATTAGGGAACAAAATTTGATAAATCTGTGCTGTTTATTTTCATTTAAAAGCTTACTACAATTACTTCTACACTTTGAAAGTGTATCTTGGGGGGCTGAATTGCTGCTGTATCTTCCTTCTCTATACCATTAATAATTCACAATTGCAATCCATTAGCAACTAACACTCACATAGTGGCTACACTATGTTTACAGCTGCTGCACAAAGTCAAAAGTTTGGTATTCACCGATTTGAATGCATTCACACCTCATTTGCATCTTCACCATGCTCAGAGGCCTGAATCTACACTATAAAATGGTAACCATGTAGCTAGGGAACTTGAAGATGAGATTTGTGTATGTGAAGAACACAGAAGATTGATATTCATTTGGATTTATCTGCACAGATGCCTTCTGAACTTGCTAAGGTATTACTGTATTTTTCAAATACATGCTAGACTTGTTAGCATGTTACAAAGAAAATGTTTTATATATACGCATGAGAAAATGTACGCACTTTATATAGGTTCACTGTTGGCATAGACATTTTTGTCAAGCATTTTACTTTCTCAGATAGCCTTTATTAACTTTCACCAGAAGTGTTATTTTCACAACGGTTTATCTTATATTTTTCTATGTTATTTCAAGAACATATACTGTACTATATTGTCAATGATACAGGGGTGTTAGGCTTCTAAGATGGCCCATATACATATCCAGGGGAGTGCTGGGCAATGTGAGAGATCAGCAATCGTATAAATTTTACTTTTCTGTTGTAAATGTGTACACATTTAATGAGAATTTTGTTGAAAGCATTAATAACAATTGACTAATGTGGTAACCCTTGGTTTGCACAAAGTGTTATTTGCCTGTTGTTTTGGGAGTGGGGGAGCCAAGTACCATTTGTGTGTGCCACAACAAAAGTGTTTCAAGAGGATTGCTCTGGAAATTTTGTAGTCATCCTGTTCTTTCTGTGGTAAACAATATATTACTCCATTGATATTCCTTGTTTTGGACCACATAAGAAGTTATATACTCACCATAATGTTCCATGTGTGTTGTCTATCTCACCTTCATTCTTTGCTGGTTGGGTTCAGAACCGGTAATCAGTTCCGACTCGGCCTTATACAAAAGCTCAAGAGGTTCCACTGGCTTGTGGCTATACTCTATCCCATGATGCTCAGGGAAGATTACCCAAATCTTGTTTGCAGATCCCATGCCCATTACACAGTAGTATATAACCATATCATAAAAGAGACCAAGTGTCAGAGACATAGTAACCAATCTTAATAAGAACTGCTCAATCCTCTAGGAGTGAAGGTGGGGGAAGGAGGGTGGGACGCAAGAATGAAGGTGAGATGGACAACAAACATGGAACGTTATGTTGAGTACATAACTTCTTAATATTATGTTGTCCTATCTTGCCTTCATTCTTTGCTCTTTGGGACAGCATACCTAGCACCTTCTTTCTTGAGTGGCTCAATGGAGAAAACTCTTCAGAACAGTAGACCCAAAAGAGGCCCTGTTCCTGGAGGCTAAATCAACTATGTAATGAGTGATAAAGGTATAAGGCTTTACTCATGTTACTGCTGCACAAATGGAATCCATGGGTAGCCTCACTTGAAAGGTATATGAGGTACACATAGCCCTTGTGGAATGGCCTTTCACTTTCCCTGGAAGTTCTCTGTTCTGAGATCTATATGTGTAAGCTAAACAGTCTGTAAGTCATTTTGAAAGTATGACTTTTCATATTCGGGCTCCATTCTTTTTGTCTGAAAAGGATACAAACAACTGGTCCAATTTTCTGAAGTCTTTTGTTCTATGCAGGTAGAAACATAACTGCGTATGCACATCTAACTGGTGTAATTTATACTCTGCCTTGTTGCCATAATTTGGGAAAAAGATGGCTAAATCAATGGTTTGATTTAAACTGGCTTCTGAATAAAAGAGGGGTTGGTTCATAAGGAAACTCTATCTTTGTGAAAGATCAAGTAAAGGGGACATATTGAGAAAGCTTGAAGTTCAGACACTCATCTAGCAGACATAACAGCCACCAATAGTGCTGTCTTCCATGATAAAAACTTCATGTCACAAGAGGATGCGGGTTCAAAAGGAGGAAGAATCAACATACATAGAACAAAATTTAGGTCCCCTGGTGATGGAGGTTCCTTTACTGGGAGGCCTCAGTAAAAAAGTACCCTTCAAGAAAGCCTTACAAAGTCTGTGGGACATGATTCTTACACCCATTTCCCCAATATGATAATTAGATATAGCAGCTAATTGAACTTGTATAGTAGCTGCTGCTGTGCCTTCAGTAAAATGCTTAGCCCAAAAGTTTAGCACGGCTGTTACGGGGGCAGTAAAGGGATCAATAGGATTTTTGCAAGCCCAACAGGAAAATCTTTTCCACTTGCTAGAATATAATTTTCTGGTTGAAGGCTTATGAGATGAAATCAACATATGTTTTACTGCAGGGGAATCTCAGGAAGCCTAGCTATTTGCGGACCTGGAGCAGCCAAGCTGTCAATTTGAGGGTTTGAACAGATGGATGGAGTAACCCTGATGGATGGGTCAGGAGATCTGAAACTGGGTCCAGAATCCAAGGCTCCTCCAGAAGATGGGGCCATAGAAAGGGGAACCAATGGATCAATGAGTATTATTCTGCTTTTTAACGTCCTGGCTTTCTGAAGGAGTTTTGATACCAAGGGAAAAAGGGGAAAGATGTAGAAAAGACCGGGGGCCAATCATGTACAAGTGCATCCCTTGGTGACTCCCCCAGAGGGGGGGTCAGGGCAAAGTAGCTGCTGCATTTGGTATTCATGGATGTGGCAAAGAGATCACTACAAGGCTGGCCCCACTTGCCGAAAATCTCTTCCGCAACCTCCTGTTTTAGGGACCACTCGTTAGGCATCAGAACAGCTCTGCTGAGTTTGTCCGCTATCACTTTGGACCTCCCTAGGATGTGCATTGCTATCAGAAAGCACTGGGAAGAGACTTCCCTTTGCCATACTCTCTGGGCCTCACAATATAGGGAGTAGGACTTGGTTCCTCCTTGTTTGTTTATATACCACACCACCGACATGTTGTCTGTCTGAATTGCAATTGTTCCCAGTGGAAGGGATTTCTGAAATGCTTTCAACGCCAACACCACCACTCTCCTCTCTAGGACGTTGATATGCAAGTGGTATTCATTTTCCTGCCAAACACCTTGGACAGTCTTCCCCAGATAATGCCCCCCCACCCTATCTGGGAAGTGTCTGTGGTCACTGTGGCTACAGGTTGGGGAAGGACAGTCGACCTAAGGTCACTTGAGTGGAGTGAAGCCACCAGCACAGATCCTTCCTGCAGGATTTCTTTATGATAATTTTGTGAGACACGGGTAGCTCCTGCATGGACCACTGGATGAATATTAGCCAGTGAAGGATCCTCATGTGTAAGTGAGCTAAAGGTATCAAGATTATTGCTGCTGCCATGATGCCCAAAACTTTCACGACAACCTTTGTCTGTACTTTTTTCTTGGTTAAGAGGCTCTTGACCTGAAGACATAAGGTTTGAATCTTCTCGAGGGAAGTCTGGCCAACATTTCTCTTGTATCTAAGCCTTCTCCTATAAATACGATATGCTGTGATGGCAACAAGACAGATTTTTCAAAATTTATCATTATGCCTAGCTGGGAGCAAAGGTGAATAGTGGTGTCTCTCACTCTTGTTAGTAGTTGCTTGGTGGTGGTGATTAGGAGCCAGTTATCTAAATACAGAAACACCCGGAATCTTAGATGCCTCAATTGAGCTGTAACTACTGCCATGCACTTGGTGAACACTCTGGGGGCTGTAGTGAGACCAAAGGGCAGAGCTCAAAACTGATAATGGCTGGCTGGCTCCCAGACAAAAGTGCAAATGTCTCCTGGATTGCCTGTCCATTTTTAGGTGGTAGTATGCATCCTGGAGGTCTATCGAGCACATCCATTTGTCTTTTCCCAAAACGGGGAGTATAGACTACAGTGTCACCATCTGGAACTTCGACATCTTGATGAACTTGTTTAGTCTGCTGAGGTCCAAAATGGGTCTCCAGTCCCTGTCTTCTTTGGAACTAAAAAGAACCTTGAGTAAGTTCCAGATCCAATTTGGTCTGTGGGGCCATTTTGGATGACTCTTTTATTCTAGCAACCTTTGTATTTCTAGAGTTGCATGATCCCTTTGACTGGGTGGAACATCTGGGACTGATTTTATTTCTACAGGAGGAGAGGGAAATGATATGTAATAACCTCTGGATATGATTGCTTGTACCCATTTGTCATTTGTGATCTCTAGCCAGGCGTTTGGGTACAATGACAAGTGGCCTCCCGACTGCCTCCAGTGATGATCAGGTGGGCCTCCTCTCAGGAGTGCTAAAAGGGTTTACCAAGGAAGGTATCCCTGTCACCCTGGTTTTGCAGACCCCCTCTGAGGCATGGTCGGCGTCTTTCATTGCTACCTCTCTCTCTTCCCCTGGGGGAAGAATCACCACGTGCATCTGGGAAATCTCTCTGGGACTTATGAAACCTTATCCCCCCTTCTGATCTTTAGGATAAGGTCTGCTAGGGAGGGAGAAATGGACTCCCATGGCAGAGAGAGTCTTTCCCTCCTGTTTGTACCTGGTCAGGGTGTCTTTAACTTTTGACCTGAACTAGGATGAGCTGTCAAAAGGGGAGTTAATAAAGGAAGACTTGAAGGGCTCCGCAAAATCATATTCAGGAATGCCTCCTCAAGGGAATTCCTGTACCTGCTTTCCTGCTCATTCAATCAGCTGTATAGAAAATAAGCTGCATGGAGGAGTTCACGACAGAATTTAAGGTGGAGAACTGGGAGGTAATCTTGTCCGAGACCCCCACAGCTACAGAACCTTGGAGGGTATCTCCTAGCTCCTTCAGGTGATCCCTCTGAAGCCTGGTGAAGTGGGTTAGATAGTTCAGCAACTGATGGGCAAAGGACGCAGAAGAAAACATACACTTTCCATATCTGTCCATCGTTTGAGACTCTTTATTCAATGGATGGACAGATGTCTCAGATAACTTCTTAGTGGCTGCCGCCAGCACCATAGCATCTACCGGGACACCTTTACTCAGAAAATCCCTGTCTGTGGGTGCAGTGATGAACCTATTTGGCCTCCTAGGAACAGGCTGTACTTAATCTGGAGAGCTCCACGCCTTCCGACTGACTACATTCATGAGCTGGTCGAAAGGCAGTGTCACCCAAGAGGTGGAGGGGTGAGACCTGAAAGTCTCCAGGTACACAGACTCATCCTCAGAAGGGCTAATGAGCTTCCACCCACCTCTCTGTTTAAGGATCTCTAGGATGTCTGCAAAGGAGACATCCTCAGAGGGTGACCGTGGGTACACTTCTGACTCATCGAGGGCCGTGTCTGAAGTGATGGACTCCTCAGGGGAGTCTAGATGTTTCCTTTTACATAACCTCTTCCGAGGGATCTCCTCAGAGAGGTACTAAGGAGAGGTTTCGGAAGAGATGTCTTGACTCAGTGGGGCATCCTGGGACTTCAGGTCTCCAAGCCTGGGAGGGAGTGATGGCAAAGAGCCAGACTTTGGTGCTCTGGGGGGAAGAGTGCTAGGAGCCTAGAGTGGAGTCTTCTGAGGTGACAGCACTCTCCTCATGACTTCAAAAGCACCATGGCCCCACTCCGAGGGAGTCCCCTGCTCTGAGGAACCAGAAAAATCCCCCCGAACCAAGGCAGTGGGCTCCGAGGCCAATGTAGGCACTGGGCTCACCTGCATCAAAGTCCCAAGAGGTAGATTCTGGTCAGACAACTATCCAACTCGACTTTCCTCCCCTGAACCGATGTGTGAGCACCGGCTCCTAGACCCCTCGAAATCCGAGGGAACCAAGGAGGTCGGAGTGATGGTTAGAGCCGAAGAACCCAGACTAGGTCTCAGCACAGACGGTTCCACTACAACTGGATCCAAGCACTCCGGCTCTGAAGCCACAGAATGGGTCGGAGGAGGAATCGACAAAGGGAAAGTGATGTTTGTCGGTCCCAAATCCTTTTGGGTCTGGGTCAACAGAATTTTGGCCAGCACCTGTGTCCATAAAAGCCTCTTGACCACCCACTCCACATCTTCATCCAAAAGGTTCCTGGAGGATCGAGAGGACAGGTTCCAGGATCTCACTGATTGAAGGATGGGGAGAATGCAGCACAGAACAGACCATTTCCAGAACTAGAGACTGGCTCTGAAGATGGAACTCTGTTGGCTCCGAAATCACTAGGGGAGCCGAAGAAGTAGCTTTCTCGGGCCCAAAAGCCTTCAGGTCTGTAGATGACTCTTTTGCATACTTCTTTGAAAGTTCCGATGATGGAGTCGTGGAAGATGATCTTTTTGAAGATTTCTCCGATCTTGAAGAGGGGAACCGATGGGAGGATTTAGAGAAACTCTGATTCCCTTGTAGAGCCTCAGTCACAGGTACCTTCAACAAGCCCCTGACTATCAGCTTATACTTTCTCTCCATTAAAACTCTAGACCTGAACGCATGGCAAAATGAACGTGACTCTTGTAGATGGACAGTACCTAAACAATACACACAACTGGTGTGTCCATCTGCCAAAGGCAACTGGCTGCATTTGTCACATTTTTTAAACCGCGAAGGCTTTGTTTCTTTAGCATCCTTAGACATAGCTCAACAAGAAGCCAAAAAACTAAGAAAACTCTACCAGAAAGGCAACAACAACTTAAAGTTAACACACCAACCAAAAAGAAACTCAAATAGTAACATGAGAAGAAGTCTCTAATTTAAATGACAAACTCCTCACAGAAAAAGGAAAGGTGGAAGGAAGGAAAAGCCCTCTAAGTTAAATGGGCTGAAGGGAGCCTTCTAACTCAAACAGACTACCCAACGACAAAGGGATAAGAAATATAAATTAGTTTTAACAACAAAAAAAACCCCAAACTCTCTAATTTAAATAAGTTTGGGACCGGGATAGGGGGAAAACACAAACAGGCTTAGTGTTAGATGACAGCCAACAAAAACAGTACAATTGTAACAATGAACCAGAAAAGGATGTATTAAACAATACCAATAATAAACTCTACAATATACACACTAAATATTTGTATACAAAATATAAAAAAAATACGAGAAAAGGAAGAAATGTTTCCACTTAACCTAGAGCCTAGAGGAAGCACCCGATCTTGCTTAGCGGCAAACAAGATCTGGGTAATCTTCTCTGAGCATCATGGAATAGGGTATAGCCACGAGCCAGTGGAAGCTCTCAAGCTTTTGTATAAGGCCAAGTCAGAACTGATTCTCGGTTCCGAACCCAATCAGCAAAGAATGCAGGCGAGACAGGACAACATAACATCACTGGTTTGTGTATAAGTGTGATATGGTACAACCACATAACCTTAAATTTTAATAACTGAACTGTGTGTCTGCAGTGGTTAATGCTGAAAATATATACATGTATATAAGCAGGAATTTCATTATGTGATATTTATCTGTTGCATCTTTCTCTGTTTTACATCACCTAGGATTATAGCAACCAAGCATAACAATCCACATAAATCCCCTTTCAGTGACTCAGAAAATGACATCATAATCTAGGCATTCAGGCGGCACGGGACAGGGCTTGGGGATATGGCTGCCAGAATGTAGATTTGGAACCAGATAGTCAATGACATACATTCCGTAGCGGGCTGCACCAGGACTTATGATCAGGTGTGTCATAAGGCCACTAATCTGATTTCATAAGCATGGAGGAGAGCAGCTGCGGTTGCTCATGAACAGCTGGCTATGGGGAGGGGGTGCTACTACATAGCCACCACTAACACCAAATGAAGAGTTTCTGTCCACTTACAGAGATACAGAAAGCTCAGTGGAAACTGCACAACATGTGATGTTGGTGCTGATTTGCTCTGCAGGACAAGTATGCCCCAGCAGGAGCTTCCAGGTAAGCTTAAATATGTCAATTTGTAAGACTTGCTTGTATAGTAAAATGTAAGTAATACTTCATGTTGTTTTTATTGATTTTTTTTTTTTTTTTTTGGATGAAGCTATTGATAAATTGATATAGTTAACTACACATTTTAGATCATTACACATGGGCTTTGGGTGGACGTGTCAGCCAAGTTTCAGTTAAAAGCAGTGGTAATGGACATATTGGCAAAACTTGTGTATTCACTGTCCCCGTTTTATTGCAATTGTGATGATTGTGTCCTTACCTTGCTTCAGTTCTTCCAAGACTATCCTCCCTAGCAAGTGTGGAGTCATCTACATGTGGTAAAGCAAGCATTTTTATTTGATTATTGATGACCAGTTTTAAGAAATATGCATCTATCCATATTTGTGTGGTGTGTCATGAGTGAGTGCATTGCTGCATCATCTGTGATAGTGGCACCAGTGTTAGTTTATTATCATATTAAATTTTATTGTAGGTATTAATTTCATTCCTGTGTTTGCTACTTATTATCACAGGTGATCCTTACAGTGGAAGTGTAGGACTCTTACCACCTGATGTCAGAGTATTGGCAGGCTCTAATGATGACAGTGGCCAAACAAAGATGCAGTCAGGGGGTGCAGAGGTTGAATCTGATACTGAGGTTGACATTCAGCCATCCCCTGTATTTTCATTAGACACAGCCTATAGATCCAGAACAAGTACAAGTATGAAGCTGTCATTGTACATGTTGGTGTGAATGATCTAAGACGTACCTCCCTGGACTACATGAAAAGAGACATTGAGGAGCTCTCTGATCATGTAGCCCAAGCTAGTATGACCCTGACCTTGAGTAGCATACTACCTTCACCTAGAATGATACCACAATACAAAGACAAAATGATCAATTTCAACAACTGGCTAAGCTTCTGGTGTCATTCTTAGGGGATCCAGTGTCTGTCTGCCTGGGATGACATGAAAGACAAGCCTCGCTGTTTCACCAGAGATGGTTTGCACCTGTCACCCCTAGGCTTTCAAATACTGGCCAAGGCTCTTGCCGTCCCCATAGTGCCTTTTTTAGGCAAGGCTCAAAGGGCAAACCAACCACCGTAACCAGCACAGGTAAGCAAAAACTAAGGGTAATGCTACTCAATGCCAGAAGTCTCAACCTCAAAAGGCACGCACTCGAGGCACTCCTCAGTATGGAGAAAATCGATGTTTGTGCAGTGACGGAAACCTGGTTCAAGGCTCCAGAGAGCACCCCAGCACTACCAGGTTACAATTCATATCATACCTTCTGGCCTCAGTTACCGGATCGCAGTACAAAGGGCGGAGGTGTATCCATATTCATCAAGGACACCCACATCTCCAGGTTAGTGGTGCAGCATGATGCCCCAGAGATCATCCATGCACAACTATCAGCAGGCAAAACCACATTTCAAGTCGTAGCCTCTTATAGATCACCCACCATGTCCCAAGATGCTCACTCAGCATTCCTTCAGGCATTGGAAAATATAAAGGTCCTACCCAACACCATAATTTTGGGTGATTTCAACTACCCTGGTATAGACTGGGCAAACTGCCAAAGTTCTAACTCCTATGCCCAGCGGTTCATAGAATTTATAAATTCAAATGCCCTTGAACAACTGGTATGTTCTCCCACTAGAGGGGACAATATATTGGATTTAGTCATCACAAATATGGGCACCCATTATCACTCCCTCTCTGGTCAGATCTGACCACAAACTGATAACCCTGGACGTCCTCACCCCTCCACCTCCCCCAGTCAAAGAAACCATCGTAAAAAAACTTTCCAAAGCAAACTTCAAATTACTTGCGTCAGAAGTGGAAAGCTTCACTATTCCCTTGCAGAAGGATAATGATATCCAGGATGCAGAATCCTACACCAAGGCACTTTATACACATCTTCAGGACTGCATGGACCGTGCTATCCCAAATAAAACCAAGACTCCTTCCTCAAGCAAGAAGAAACCAGTCTGGTGGACCCCGGCCATAAGCAAACTATACAATAAAAGGAGGAGACGTATACAAAAAAAGGCCAAATCTCAAGTAGAAAAATCATCCTTGATCAGCATTAGTAAGAAATTGAGGGCCCTCATCAAGTCAACTAAAGCCAATTTCAAAAAGAAAGTTGCCAAGGATAACCATAAGGCCTTCTATGGTTACGTCAAAAACCTAAATGGCAACGCTCAGGTCTGTTCTGAGCTAGTACAAAATGGAACAAAATACACTGACCCCACTGACATTGCCAACATCTTGGCTGATAGGTTCAGTGCAAATTTCTGCCCCCCACCTACAAGGCCTATTACTATTCCAGGCGATTGTGTAACTCCAATTATTACTGATACATTGGTTAATAAGGCTCTATCTAAAGCTAAAAATACTGCCTCCATGGGACCAGATGGTGTCCCAGGCTGTGTCATACGTGAGCTCCAAAATGAATTAACCCCACATCTGAATACCCTGTTCAGTCTCAGCCTCTCGACAGGATATGTGCCCATAGAATGGCTCACAGCAACGGCGGTTCTGCTGCACAAGGGTGGGCCCACAACTGACCCTGGGAACTACCGACCAATAAGCCTGACCAGTTTGATCTGTAAGGCAATGGAGTGAATCATTATGGAACTCATAAATGGAGAGATTGGGAACCTCCAAACACTTAACCCCACACAGTTCGGCTTCGTCAAGGGCAGATCATGCCTCCTGAACTGTGGACTTCTTTGAGACAGTTACTCAGGCTATAGATAAGGGAAAGGAGGTACACATGGCTTACCGTGACCTTGCTAAAGCATTTGACACCATTCCCCATTTGGGTATTATTGATAAATTCACCAACCTAGGCATAAACCCTTACGTCACAAGATGGATCGCAAACTGGCTCTCAGACAGATCCCACAAAGTAAGAGTAGCGGGATCTATGTCTGAATCCAGACCAGTAACGAGCGGTGTGCCTCAGGGCTCTGTCCTGGGGCCCCTCCTGTTTGGCATATACTTCTCAGAAGTACAGGCAAGCACTGAAGGGCTGTAGCTGACTAAGTTTGCTGACGACTGCAAACTGGGTGCTATAACAGAGTCTCCGGCCGACATGGATATCCTCCAGAAGGGGCTTAATGAGACTGATGCATGGTGTCAAAGCCATGGTCTCAAGCTAAATGCTAAAAAATGCATAGTAATCCCCTTTGGAAAAAACAGAGTACCCGCGAACTACCACATAGGAGGTAACCCCCTGAAATCTGAAGAAGTAATAAGGGATCTAGGGACCCAAGTAGATAGTCAGCTTTCCTTTGATAACCATGTTGCCAAGGTGGTTAGAAAATCCTTCTATGTGACCCATCTGATCACAAAAGGGTTTGCATCAAGATCTAAGGATGTAGTGGTGCCCCTCTACTCTTCCCTTATCAGACCCATTATTGAGTATAATGCACCAATTGGAATGTACCTGGCTAGGCATCTCCAGCAGCTGGAGAGACAACAGAGGTACCTCACTAAGAGGATTACTGGCCTCAAACAGTTGCCCTATGCAGCACGATTGAAAAAACTAAGGCTTTTCTCTGTTGCATACTGTCTTCTCAGAGGCGATCTCTGTCTAACATACAGAGCCATGTCCAACCCAGAACTGTTGAACATGCCCCATCTTAGCAAAACCAAATCTACTCGAGCTACACGCTCTAGGGATATAAACCTCAGCACAACAATGAATAGAACATGCTGGAGGGATATATTCCCTTTGCAAAGACTTCCCTTGCTATGGAACAAGGTCCCGATCTACATAAGACAGAGCCCCTCACTATCACTTTTCAAGAGGAACCTTGATGAGTAGATGGGTAACAGAAAGTTCACACCAGGGATCATACCAACAGCTCTACTAGATAGGAGCCAAGGGTACTAGCTGCTAGATCAAGGGCATAGGGAACTAACCAAAGGGGTGGTGAATACCGCACAATGTAGCTAGGCTAATATATGCCTTCGGGCAGATAGCCCAGTACCTACATATGAACCTATGAACATAACTATTCCAGTGAGCCCTGAAGTATTGGAAAGGTGGAGGGTGACACACTTGATCAGGGTAGTGCAGTCACTGTGGCTTCACTGCCAGTTAGCTCTGGCCATAGCCAAAGTGTGGGCAAGATGTCATGCAGGAAGGTTGTTAGGGGTGCTCAGAGGAGGCCTGCTGTCCACCCTCCACCTGATCTTTGTGTGTCTTTAGATGCCACTCAGTGTATGTTTGGGGCCATCACAGAGGTGTAGGCACATTCCAATAGGGCCTCCGAGGACATGCTTAGGGTTGAAGATATGGCACAGGCTGAGATGCATGACTGCTTCCACAGTGTAGCTGATTCAATGGATCAGATGAATGATACAATGAAACAGGTAGTGTCTATGATGGAACATCTGCAGGGAGGGGGATGGCATCCACGTAGATGTAGGTCAGCATCATCATCTGATGCTAGCAAATGTAGCCATGCCCGATCACTCCCATAGTGGCACTACTTCCATTGCTATGTCATTGACTGAGGTGTCCACACCCAGACATGGTAGACCATGGTGTTGTGGTCCTGGGCGTACTTGTGAGGAGACCTCATCCAGCAGATATCAGTCACGTTCAGGTAGCAGCATTGCATCTGATCATGGGCACGGATGTGCCAGTGCAATTCCTGGCAGAGCCAGTTCTCATGGTTGGGGCTGATGAAGATGAACTGTTACCTCTACCATGCATGGCTCACACCTGTCTGAGATACCAGGATATAGAGCTAACACAGATCTTGGCTGTGTTCTTGCAGACACTCATGCATACGTTTCACCTTGAGTGCCCATACAGACACACACATAACAGTTACATGGGTTAGTTATAGGCCTTACAGTTCATTCGGTCTCAATGGTCATTTGATTCTTTATCCAGATTTCTGCCTGCCTGTCTTTCTTACTAACATGCGCTCACTACCTTTTGTGTCACCCTTAGCCTCTGCCCCCCCCTTCAAACAACACACCGTGCAAATGATGATAACTATGCAATATCCTTGATTTTCTATCTTTTGGATTCAGGGATACATAAGCCTTTGTCTGATGCCCAGGGTGCACAGATGACTGAGTGCTTAGTATATATTTGTTTGTGATGCTCTTTTGGAAATAGTACTGCTTTCTTACAGTTCTTGTAATGTGTGAATCTTTGACATATGAGACCTATTATTTGATAGAGAACATTGCTGTCACATATTGATGTCACTGCTGTAAAAATCACTCGCCTTCTACTTCGTTACATAAACAAGAAACAGTATCCTAGGATATGCCATTCATTTGTGTTCATAGCCATTTATTTTCCTATTCCAGTTTCAACACCTACCTTGATAGTCCAACAGTTATATGAGCTTTAATTCAGGGCTGATTCTGTGTGATGCTAGCAGTACATAGCCGTTACATGGGTATGTAAAGGTTGTGAGCATTGCCTGACATCAGTGTTACTGTATTTTCATACGATGAAGGTTTTATCACCTTAGGTGGCGAACAGGTGTGCTACCCGTTGCCTCTTGGCCAGAGTGAGGACATATTGTGCATGCCTAAATCTACTGACACCCACAGTGGCTGGTGGTTCCCTCTATGACTCCTCACATGCATAAGGCTGTGGCGATCTTGCCCGTGGTTGTGGGATGTGTGCTCCTTCCCCTTGGTGTTCCTGCTGAAGCTGTTTTCTCAGAATAATATTGTGAAGGCTTGCACAGACAGTGAAAATTTCACCACAAGTACAGAGATTGTACTGCAGGGCTCTACTAAATGTATCAAAGCACCTGAACCATGACTTCAGCAGCCCAAACACACTATGATATTTCTTGTTTGAGCATGTGCTTCATTATAGCATTCTTTGGTAGGTGGGTGTGTATTTCTGATGGGCATCATCAGCCATGGCTCGTGACCCTGTGGGATATCCCCCCTAGAAAATCTCTGCTAGAGTTTAGAGTTGTGCCAGATACAGGAATCATGGTAACTGCCTGGCCTGCCAGCACACACATTCAGGATGATTCCCTTAGCGTGACACATGACCTGGCAGTTAATGGAGTGGAAGCCCTTTCTGTTTATGTACATTCCTTCCTGTTCCCTTGGTGGTGCTTTTATTTCAATGTGCATGCAGTCTATGGCACCCAAGACTTCAGGGTAGTGCGCTACAGGGTAGAAATCCTGCATAGTTGTAGCTCTGTCCTTGGGTGCACGGGGAAAATGTATGTAGTCATTGGCATGCTGTAGCATAACATTCAGAAATTGATGTAGGATCCTGGATGCTAATGCCTGTGACAACCCCAGCATATCCCCTGTTGGTCCATGGTAGATTCCTGTAGCTAATATTCTAAGTGCTACACATACCTTAGTCTCCACAGATATTGGTTCCCCTCGGTTTGCCCTTGCTAGTAGTTGAGGATGACAGAGATTGCAGAGTTCCTATAGTGTGCCAATATCTACCCTGTAGAACTCTACAGTTTCTACTTCATGCAAACCATGAAACGTTAAACGGGGTCTAAACACCTTTCTCCTTCTTGGCCAAGGCCTAATAGCAGCAGCAGCAGACTTGGGCCTGTTGCACATATACATATATAAGAGCAACAGCAGCCCTTAACATTCTTTCCATGTGGACTAGTTTCTGTGACTGCATTCCAATAGGTTTTGGAATTCACAGACAAAACCTGCGCTGAGTCTACACCAGTGGTGCACATCTGGCCCCAGGGCCAAATCCAGCCCTCAATGCAACACCATCTGGGCCCCAGAGAGTAACGAAAATTTTTTTAAAAAGTCAAAAAATGCTATGCCTTACTCCAGTCACACAAACTTTCCAGCATGTGCTTACTTACCTAACTGACTGCAGTTGCGCACACCTCTAATTTTAGCTGTGGAAGTAACTATTCTTTGTTGTTTATAACTTGTAGTCTGTAAACAGTAGTAACTTTCTGCAAGAGTTTGTAATAAGTGAAGGCTGCAAGTCAGAATAAAGCTGTAGAAAACAGGCAATTTCATGACTCCTGTCTTAAGTAAAAATGCCAGTCACCTGTACCTATTGTTAACTCTTAACAACTTACTATGTTTTGAGGTGGCCCGCAGATGTATTAAGAATACATGTAGTGGCCCTCCCCACAAAAAGGTTGTGCACCACTGGTCTACAGAATTGCTTCATAGCTTGTTGAATAGCTCCTTCAGCTTGGATTGGTTGATTAGCATACAATGCAGCTGCTTATGCTGTAATTAGAATGCCATGATGTTTACTGTGTTTGCACAGCTCTACACAGTGTATAGAGATGTTTACTGAATAAAAATAGTGAGCTACCATGTAGGCTTTATTGAATCCAGCCCATAGTTTAATTTTAGACACATATTTCTTTCTTTATTTTCTTTCTTTCTATATCTTTCTTTCCTAAATATGCAAAATTACAAAGCTTTTTTACAATGTTCAAGTCACACATAAAACAAAGTTCAAATGCAAAGCAATATTTGTCATAAAATAGTGCCAATATCTTTTTAAAAACAATATAACACATGAATAGTTACAAACACAAGCACTTCCTTAAGAATAATAAAAAATTCTATACATAATGGAACTGTATGCTTTATTGTTTTCTTACATAACAGAAATGATAAATGTGAATCTCTTTTACACCATATAAAACATCAGTCCACATGTAATTTTTTATATAACTGCTCTTGGCAATAATCCATGAAATACTGCATACAAAATGCATACAGACACAAATGTATTCTACCGGTTGTATTGGTTTTGGCAAGATGGAAGCATATGGCTACCAGCAATGAGTTTTACTTATTTTATTGAACATCTCTCATTATCATCCTTTGGGATAGATTTACATTCCATACCTATTTTATGTACATGTTTAATTTGTATTATCCTGTTATTCATATTGTTTCAGCTAAGGATTCTGATGTGTCAGGTGTTTACTCCAGCAATTCTCCTGTTTGGCCTCTACGTCTCTGAAGTAAAAGCCAATACAAAGGGCTCTGGATGACTAAGTTTGCAGATGACTGCATTGCAAGCTAGGAGCAGTCATTCAATCATCAAATGATTTAGCCATCCTGCAGGAAGGTTTGTCCCAAATAAATAACTGGTACCAAAATCATGGACTGAAACTAAATGCCAAAAATGTTATTATCTTATCTTTTGGAAAATCATCTACCCTAGCGAACTACCGCATTGACAGTATGCCCCTAACAGATGACCCAGTTGTTCAAGATTTGGGAGTTTATGTAGAGACTGATCTAACATTGACCAACATGTTTCCATTATCATAAAAAAAGTCCTTCTACCTTGCACAGTGTATAAACAAAAGGACTGTGTCTAAATCTATGGATGTCATTGCCCCCATTTACTAAGCCCTCATTAGACCAATCATTGAGCGTAATGCCGTATTTGTCATGTATCTGTCTAGACACTTGCAACAAATTGGAACACTCACAGATATACCTTACAAAAAGGATCTAAGGTCTAAACATGGACCGATTCAATACTCTGTCATTACACTAGGTATCCTACAAACTAAGAGAAGACTAGTGTCTGGCATTCAAAGCATCATCTGACCCAGTACTGAATAATTTACTGCACATCAGCTAGTCAAATGGTATCACAAATACTTGGTCTAGGGATCTAAACCTTTTCTGCAACATTTACAGAACAGTCTGGAGGGAAAGGTTTATCTCGCTGCTCTGAAGACTCCCCCATCCATATAAAACAAAGCTCATCCCTGTCAATATTCAAGTGAGACTTGGATCGATGGATGGGAAACAAAAAAAGTACTCCAGGACTGCCTCCTGTGCTACTAATGGACAGAGTCCTAAATGGTTTATTCCATGCATGGGTATCTTCAAATTATCTATGATATGATCCCAGTTATTGTCACTAGGGTTACTATATAATTATCGACCATGGGATGGGTAAGGCCAATCTAACACCAAATAGGAAAGGTTAATTCAACCAGAAAAAAAGTGGAAATTAGCTAGGCTTAAATTGACCAGCAAGAGCAGCTAGCCTAGCATTTACCTATGAACATCTTAAATTATAGCCACTACTACTGTAATTCTTTCTTATGAATGCAACCAGTGTCACCTATTGTTTGGAATGTGCTAGGTTTAATACAGGTGTTAGTTATACCAGCTTCCAGTTGTTGGCTGAATTGGATAAAATGGCTGCTTAAATCAAAGGTATTAATTCCCTACATTTCCTATATGGATATCATGCATCTGTTACATTCTGAACTGGCACCTCACCTAAGTGTCATGTTTAATCATAGCCCTACCTTAAGTTTCGTGCCCACTGAGTTGCGCAGAGCTACAGTTATCCCACTCCACAAGGGGGGATCCACCTTGGATCCCGGAAACTACAGTCCCATCAGTCTGATGAGCCTTATCTGCAAGGCCATGGAGCGTATTATCATGGAACTTATAAACAAAGACATTGGCAACCTTCAAACACTGGACCCCACCCAGTTTGGGTTCGTGAAGGGCCGATCTTGTCTACTGAACCTGACTGACTTCTTCGAATCAGTCTCCAGAGTCATGGACAAGGGTAAGGTGGTCCACACAGCCTATCTAGACCTTCCAAGGCCTTTGACACCATCCTCCACTCTGGAATCATAGATAAACTTACTAAGCTGGGCATTAATCCCTACATCACCCAATGAGTTGCTAACTGGCTTACTGATAGAACCCACACAGTAAAAGTAGCCGACTCCAAATCCAGCTCCAGACAAGTGGAGTACCTCAGGGTTCAGTCCTGGGACCACTCTTGTTTGGCATGTACTTTTCCGAAGTACAGGCCAACACTAAGGGACTCTGGCTAACAAAGTTCGCAGATGACTGCAAACTGGGAGCCATTACTGAATACCCAAATGATGTGGATACTCTACAAAAGGGCCTTACAGAAACAGATGCTTGGTGCCAGAGCCATGGGCTCAAGCTCAATGCCAAGAAATGTATAGTTATCCCCTTTGGGAAAAACCATGTACCCATGAATTACCATATAGGTGGCAGTACACTAAACACCGAAAGTGTGATAAGAGACTTAGGGACACAGGTGGACAGTGGTCTCACCTTCGATAATCACATCGCCACAACAGTCAGGAAATCCTTCTATGTAGCACACCTCATCACTAAGGGATTTTCATCCAAAAAAAGGAGGTCATTGTCCCACTGTACTCATCCCTCATTAGACCCATTATAGAATACAACGCCCCGTTTGGTATGTACCTTTCAAGACATCTGCAACAACTGGAAAGGCCACAGAAATACCTCAGTAAAAGAATCACAGTCCTAAAGCAGATGCCCTATGCTGACCACCTTAAAAAACTCCAGCTATACTCTGTCACATATCGTCTACTCAGAGGCAATCTCTGCTTAACATACAAGGCCATGTCAATCCCAGAGCTGTTGGACATGCTACACTTAAATAAATCCCAATCCCTGAGAGCCACATGCTCCAGGGATCTAAACCTTGTCATCACAATAAACAAAACATGCTGGAGGGATAGGTTCCTGACCCAGAGACTCCCAAGACTCTGGAATAGATTGCCCATGTCAAGCAAAGTGCCTCTTTGGCCCTCTTCAAAAGGAACCTTGATGATTGGATGGGAGAAAGGAAATTCACCCCGGGGATCATGTCAGTCACTCTGCTAGACAGGGGTCCAGGGAAGTAAATAGTGTGGAAGAAATAGCCAGGGAATTGTTACGGCTAGGCTTGTATAGGCCCTAGGGCTGATAGCCTAGTACCAACCTATGAACCTGAAAGGACTAAATACCCATCTAATGTCCAGCTATTTTTTAAAGGCATACTGTTACACTGCTTAACTTGGAGAGGTAGTTTGTTCTAGAGAATGGGTAACACTGCTTGATAAATCTATTCCTCCTCCTCATCATAATTTATTTGTTGGAGTAGAGTTAGATCTCTGGGCCTGGAGTTAGTTGGACTGTTTCATTTATGTAATTATAACAGATCATGAACTACAGGCTCCCTCACAGTTCTGTAATCAAGTCAGAGATTGCCACTAAGGAAACTACATGAAACTGAAAATAAGTCTCTAGTTTTTTTCTTGGTAGTTCATATCTTTTAAGACCATAATCTTTCAATTAAAAACTTTTGGGATCTTTTTAAATGTTTTATATGCTTAGTAAGGTACATCCCGAAGGGGGCATTGTACTCAGTCATAGATATAATCAGTATGGATTAAAAGCAGGTGAAAATTTTAGATCCGGAAGAAATACATTTTGACATGAGCTGTGCAAATTAAAATGATTTCTTAATCATTGTTGCAATGCAGTGGTCAACTTTGAGGGAGCTGTCATAGGCATGAAGGTGTTTACAAGGCTAATGATCACAAGGGCCTTTTTAAGCCTAGCTATGCATCCCAAATCTCTGATAAGTTCTTTTACCCTTGATAAGTGTAAGCAGGAGCTTGGGAAATGAAACATTTATAAGCAGGGGCCTGGGAGATTAACCATTTTCAGGCTGCCTGTGTCCATTAGAGATATAAGTGCCAAACCAGGGGGTGAATTTCCTGTTCCCCATCCAATTATCCAAGTTAAACTTGAATTGGGTTAGGGAGGAACTCTGCTTCACATGGTTGGGGAGCCTGTTTCAGTGAGGGGGTAATCTCTGGGATACATACCTGTCTCTACAGCAGGTCCTATTTATATCACAGGCTAAGTTTAAATCTTTAGAATGGGTAATTTTGGTGCTGTTTGTTTTGTGGGTATGCAGGAGGTTCATCAGATTGGGGTCTGACAACACCTTGTATGCTAGGTATAGATCTTCCCTCAACAGCTTGTAGGAGATAGAATACAGGGATAGGGCCCTGAGGCAGTCTGCATAGGACATGTTACTTACTTCTTTTATTCTATTACTGAGGAACTTCTATGGGCACTCCCGTTGTTGGATGTGCCTGGTTAGGTACATGCCAAAGGGGGCACTATACTCAATGATAGGTCTGATGAATGCCAAATACATTGGAATAATCATTTCCTTGGACCTAAATGCCATATCTTTGTTTTTAGGTTGCACAACACAGAAGGATGCTCTCACTACTGTAAACACATGATGGTCAAAGGCTAGATTACTGTCTATGTGTGTCCCCAATTCCCTGACTACTGGGTCATCTCTTAGGGGTAGTTTGTAAATGTGACAGTTACCAGGGATGGATGACTTCCCAAAGGATACTATTATGCATTTCTTGACATTTAGTTTTGGTCCATGTCTTTGACACCAGTTATTTGTTGTCATCATCCCTTCCTGGAGATAATTTGTGTTGGTGCAGAATTCTTTGACTGCTCCTAATTTACAAATAACATCAAATTTAGTCAGCCAGAGGCCACTGACATTTGGCCTTGATTTCACAGAAGTAAATGCCAAAAAGGAGCTGTCCCAGGACCGATCCCCGAGGGGCTCTGCTTGTAAATGGCCTCTTTGTAGAGGTGGACTCCCCAATTCTAATTTCCTGATTCTTGTCTGTGAGCCAGCTGACATAAGGGTTTATACCTAACCTCTTGAGTTTGTCAACAATCCACAAATAGGGTATTAAGTAAAATGCCTTAGCCAGGTCAAGGTAGGCAGTGGGAACCATTTTTGCCCTCATCCATTACTTTGGTGACCTTCTCAAAGAAGTCCACCAGGTTGACAGGTTGAGTAGGCATGAGTGCACTTGATGAATCCAAAGTGGGTTTTGTCCAGTGTCTGGAGGTTTCCTATGTTATTATTGATCTTTTTCATGATAATTCTATGGTTTTTGCATATGAGACTAGTGAGACTTATGGGTCTGTACTTTTCAGGGTCTGTAGATGGCCCACCCTTGTGCAGAGAGATTACTGTTGCTGTTCTCCCTTCATGAGGCACAAGCACTGTTTAGAGGCTACAGTTAAATAGCAATTCCAGACAGCCTGATAGGTCATGTTTCATTCTATTTAGAAGGCATCCTGGGATATTGTCTGGGCCTATTGATGCAGTGTTCTTGGCCTTAGAGAGAGCATTAAGGACCTGTTTCCTAGTGATAGTATGGGGAGTTATACTTAATGGTATTTCCTGAGGGAAGATTGTGGGGGGGGGGTAAAGTTGGAGCTGAATTTGTTAGCCAGTAGGTTTGCTACATCTTCTGGCTCAGTATAGGTGGCTCCATTAATAATGAGCTCTGAACACAACTACATATTGCCTTTGAAGTTACAGATGTAGCTAAAGAATGCCTTGTGGTTGTCATTGGCCTGGAAGGCCAAATTTTACCTCACATTTGGCTTTGGTAGACTTTATTTGTCCTCTGAGTTGTTTGTTTAGTTTGACGAGAGTGCTTTTATCTATCTGGGTGCTACATCTCCTAATTTATGCCATGATTTTCTTTCTTCTGTTATACAGCATGTTTATACTGTGATTCCACCAGGGTGGCTTGTTTTTTGAGTTAATTCTGCACTTCTTCCTAGTGAGTACAGCTGCCTCTATGCAGCTATTAACATGCTTATATAGGGTTTTTGTGAACAGTTCCATGCAGGCAGCAGTGTTCTCAGGGTTTTTGGGGGCTTGAAATGTTGCCAGGTTATCACTTAATAGTTGGGAAGTTTGCCTTAGAGTAGTTCCTGAATATAGTATGGCTAGTAGGGGTTCCAGGTTTTATTTTTTACTTCAAAGGAGCCCATTTTGTGATCTAACCATACCACAGAAGACTTTACACTAGGGGGTGTGCAGCACTCTCCCATATTAGTGAGGATCTGATCCAGTATGCTTACACCACTGGTCAGTGTATTGACAATCTGGTACAGGGAGTTTGTGTTTACAAAATTCAGGAATCTCTTTGCCTGTATATCTGGCATTGTATGTGATTCCTAGTTAATAGTGGAATAATAATCTCCCACGAATATGGTACTGGGTTGGATGGTGAGTGTTTCCAATAAGTTTAAATACATGTTATGGGTTTCCTGGGTCCTAGAGGGGAACCCATAGCTTGCAGGAAAGTGGTATGGCATTTTGCCTATGGTGATTTGAACATGGAGAACCTCAAACACATTGTGTTGTTTGACCAGCCTTGAGGTATATTTATTTTTTATATAAATTGAGACACCTTCACCATTAATCCCAGTCTGGGTAGTATCTGGTCTAAATGTGTGGAAAGCATTAAAGCCTTGTACTGCTGGTGTGCTCTCTGCGGCTTTAAACCACGTCTAAGTGACTGCAAAGACATCAGCATTCTCTAGAGAGAGCTCGTAAGGAGTGGAGTTTTTTGTTTAGACTCCTAACACTGAGTAGTGACACCTTTAGATTTTCTTGGTTTTGATTTGCTGTGTTGGAAGTACTTTCAGTTTGGCATTGCCTAAAAAAGGAACTATATGGGAGGACAATGTTTTAACTAATATTAGAAAGTCTACAGGGGAGAGGTGCAGACCATCCCTGGCAAAGCAGCATGGTCTGTTGACCATTTCTTTCTTTGCTGACAAATATTGAACCCCCTTAGAATGACACCTGATACTAAGCCAATTATTAAAGTCAGTCATCTTCTGTTAATATTGTGGTATCATCCTTGGAGAAGGTAAAATGCTGCTCAATGCTAGGCTCATATCAGCCTGGGACACATATTCCTAGAGCTCCATTATTTTTCTCATGACCTTTTCATTTTGAAGTGCTGTGTTATCTATGCTATGTGCTGGAGTTAGGGGTGCTTATCATATAATACAATGTTGACCACTTTTGGTATACTAGCTATTGTCAAGTATAAACTCCTTTTTGAAATGTCTGTATGTCAGAGGAGCACTCGAAAACTCTCAGCTTACAACCATTTGAAAACTTTGTTAACCAGAGGTCCTCATTAATAAGTGAAGGTCTGAGAAGCAGATGCCAAATATCGGAGGGTGCAGCACAGATCCCCAAGGAACTCCACTGGTCACCTTCATGCATTCTGAAGATGCACCTCCTATTCTTAGTGTACGAGTCCTGTCCCTAAGACAGATGGCTATACACCTAACCACACACAAGTCAATTTGGAGCTCCTTTAACTTGTTTACTATATTTGCATGTGGTATGCTACTGAGTGCCTGGCAAGGCAAAGGTATGCTGTGTAGACAGCCTGCCCATAGTCTATGACCCAAGTAACCCCCTCAAAGAATTACACAAGATTCTTTATGCAGGATCTACCCCTCACAAAGCAAACTGCCTGGGAATGAGTATGATAAGATTTTTGATATCACAGTTAATTAGGTCAGTTATGATACATTCCATGGCTTTGCATATAAGACTTATTAGGCTGATAGGTCTGTATTTCCCAAGGTCAGTAGTGGGGCCACCCTTGTGAAGTTGTATCACAACAGCTGTGTGCCACTTCCATGGGACAAAGCCAGTTGCTAGGCTTAGGTCGAGATGTTGAGGAGTGGGTCCACCAGTGCTTGTGTAGTGCAATTAATTAGGCAACCGAGTATGTTGTCAGGCTCTATGTTGTTTTTGAGAATATCTTCAGTATGCATTCCTTCATAACGGATGGTGACTTGATCATGGATAAGTGTGCTTGATGTAGCTGTCTCTGTGGTGAAGTTAGCACTACATTTATTTGCCAGTATGTTTGCTTCCTGCAATGATCCCTCGTGGAGGCTGGGAATGTTGCATTGTGGGGGTGAAGCTCAATGAAGGGTAAGGGTGGTGGACATGGATAAGCTGCCATGGAGGTGAGACAAACTGCCACATGCCCTACTGAACACAAGTCCCTCAAGCATCAGTACTATACCACACGAGTGGTGGGTAGGGCTTAAAAAAAAACTACAGAATGGTGATGGCCAAGACCCCAGGATGTTCTTAGCCTCCATGACCAGTGACAGCTGAATCAGAGAAGCTGGCAGGCCCAGCATGGACATAGGGCACTGGATAGAAGTATAAGGATTTGACATTGCTGTACAATGATGCAAGATACCAAAAAAAAAAAAAAAGTTATGTACTCACCATAATGTTCCATCTGTGTTGTCCATTTTCATTCTTCCTCAACTAATGGGTTCAGATCAGATCCTTGGATCTGACTCCACCATTACACTAGCTCATGGCTTCCAAAACCCTTGAGCTCCTTCGCTACCAATAATTCATCAACCCCTAACATCCACCAGATCTTGCTTGTTGCCTGACAGGAAGACTACAACTGATATGCCATAACTGGAGTTCAATTCAAAGGACTTTGATGTCCTTGAAGCCTCTCATTCCTCCAGAAATCAGTCATTATAAAATGTGGGGGTTGGTGGGTGGGGAATTGATGAAGAATGAAAATGGACAACATGGATGGAACGTTACGGTGAGTACATAACTTCTTTATCTGATTTTGTCAATTTTCATTAATTTCTCAACTAATGGGATAGAGTCCCTGGCTACCTAAAGTCCTGGGTAAACTCTAAGGAAGGATATTCCTGAGCATGGCTGAGCCAAAGGCTGCTCTTCCCCTCAAGGTCTGATCTACTTTGTAATTTGTGGCAAAGTATAAGGATTTAGCCAGGTTAAAACCAGAAATATATTGTCCATTGAAGCTCTAGACTGGAAGACAGATGAAGTTGCCATAGATTTGGTTGAAAGAGCACTTAATGGTTTTGGTAAGTAGAGTGAATTTGTCATAGATAAAGGAAATGCAATCTGTTCACCATCTAGTTAAAGTTATGTTTGTAACTGATTTGCCCAATTTAGTACGTGCAAAGGAAATAAATAGTTGTTCAGTCTTTCTAATCTCTTTTGTTCTGTGCAGGCAGAAACATAATTGTCTATGAGCATCCAAATATTCCCCTTTATTTGCAAATTTTGGAAAGAATACTGGCAAGCTAATGGATTGGTTGATGTTGAATTCTGACACTGCCTTAGGAAGGAAAGAAGCACTGATATGCAATGTGACCTTATCCTTATGAAAAATCAAATATGGAGGTTTAGAAGATAATGCTTGAAGTTCTGAAATTCTTCTAGTAGATGTAATTGCCACTAAAAAGATAGTTTTCCAGGACACGAATTTAAGATCACATTTTGCTGCCAGTTTAAAGGGAGAATGAATTAAATTTTGCAGTATAAAATTTCAATTCCATTGTGGCATGGGATCCTTATAAGGGGGTCTTAGCAAGAGAGTAACTCTCGAAAAGGTCTTACAGAGTTTAAAGGAAGCCAGTGAAGAATTCTGAGATACAGCAAGAAAGTCAGAGATTGCTGCTAGCTGGACTTTAATAGTTGATAAACTAGCACCTTCATTAAATAAACTCTCTAAAAATTCCAGAATAGATTGAATTGGAGCTAAGAAGGGGTCTGTCTGATTTTGTTGTGCCCAACAAGTGAATCTTTTCCATTTTCTCCTGTACAGTTTCCTAGTAGAGGGTTTATGGGAAGATTAAAGTATGGAATAGACAGGGGAAGAGAGCACTGGTTGTCTGGCTATTAAAGCAATTGGAGAAACCACACTGCTAATTTGAGGTTTGAGATATCCGGGTGAACAGTGCCTGTTGAGTGAAACAGGAGGTCTGGAATTGGATCCAGAATCCAAGGTGGACATAATAGATCAGGCCAAAGGCAGGGAAACCAAATCTGTCGAGGCCAGTAAGGTGCAACGGGGATGACTTTGCTCTTCAACTAGGCTGCTTTCTCCAGGAATTTGGGAATTAGGGGATTCAGATGATAAGCATGCAGCAGACTGGGGGAGTAGAGCATCCCTCTGTGATTCCTCTGGTGGGGGGATAAGGGAAAAAAATGCTGCACTTATTTAGGGAAGAGGCAAAAAGATCACAGCAAGGCTGGCAAAATCATATCTATCACACTGATGTTGAGAGACTTGTAAGGTAGTAAGATGGACCTGCTCAGTTTATTTTCTATCACACTGGACATCCCTAGAATATGCATTGCTATTGGAAAGCAGTTGGAAGATATCGTCCATTACCACACTCTAAAGGCTTCTTGACATAGCGGGTAAGATCTGGTTCCTCCCTGCTTGTTGATGTACCAAGCTACTGACATATTGTCTGTGTGGATTGCAATTTTTCCAAGAGGGACAGAGACTTAGAATGCCTTCAAAGCCAGAAGCACTGCTCTTTATCTCCAGAACACTGATATGCGAGTTGGCCTCTCAGGGGAACAAGTGCCTCGGACTTTTTTCCCCAGAAAATGTCCCCTCCTACCCAATCTGTGAAGCATCCATGGTCACTGTGGTCTTGGGCTGAGGGAGAATGTATGGACAACCTTGTAATACCTGTTGGAAATGCATTTACCAGTAAAGGAATCTTTTGCATATCTGAGTTATCCTTATCTTCGCTGACATAGGTTGAGAAAGAATTGATCACTGTGTTGCTAGCATCCATGGTAGAATTCTCAAGTGGAATCTTGCTAAAGAAACTATTATGCTTGCAGAATCAAATGGACTGAAATTATGGTACTGCAAATTATTTTCCTAACCTGGATTCTTATCATTTGCACTCTTGATAGAGGAAGAGAAGCTACCATAGATAACTGTGTTGAGCACTGCTCCTATGAATTCTAATGTTTGTGATGGATGTGAGACTTGTAATTTATGGGCATTCTGAGATGTGAACAAATCTGTAGCACTTTATCTCGTGCTATCAGTCATTCCTGATCAGGGTGGTAATAAGCCAGTCAACTAGATATGGAAACATCCAGAATTCTTGCAGTCTCAAGTCAGCTGCCACCACTGCCATGCACTTAGTGAACACTTTGGGGTCTGTGGTGAGGCCAAAGAACAGTGCTCTGAACTGATAATGACTGGCTCCCAGCCAGAAGCATAAATACCTACTGGATTGTCTGTTCATCCTTATGTGATGGTATGCATCCTGAAGATTTATCAAGCACATCCCATCCTCCTTGCCCAGAAAGGGAAGACTGGACTGAGCTGTGACCATCTATAACTTTTTGTGTCAAACTGACTTGTTTAATAAACTGAGGTCCAAAAATTGGTCTCCAGTCCCCTGTTTTCTTTGGCACTAAAAGAATCTTGAGTGAGTTCTGGATTCTATTTGGTCTGGTGGGTCCTCTTGGATGAATCTTCTTCTTAGCAGCATTTGAATTTCTAGTGTTGCTGCTTTCTTCTGATTGGGTGGAACACTGGAAATTTTTCTTGATAATGGAGGAGGTAGGGAAAAGAGAATTATATAACCTCTGGAAATAATTCTCTGCACCCAACTATCTTTTGTTATATCTAGCCAGGCTGTCTGGTGCAGAGTTAAGTGACCCCAACTGCCTCCAGAGGTGGACAGTTGGGCCTCCCTTCAGAAGCACTGAAAGGGTCTGTCAGAAAAAGAACCTCTAGAACCCTGGTTTTGCATGCCTCCTCTGTCACATGACCATCGCCTTCCATTATAGCTCCCCCCTCTGTCTCTGTCCTGGGAAAAGACCCTGTGCCTTTCTGAACCACATTTTTTGACCTTCCCATTGATTCATGGAAAAGGCTCTGGGGGGTGTTGAAAAATGCACTCCCACTGCAGACAGGGTCTTTCCATCTTTCACACACCTGGACAGTGTGCCTTTCACTGTGAGGCCAAACAAAGAGGAGCCATCAAAAGGAGCATTGACGAAGGAGGATTTGAAGGGCTCCACAAAAATCACACGGGCACATCCAGGCATGCCTCCTTATGGAAATGCCTGAACATGCAGCTGTTATGGTGCCTTCTGCAGCATGCGAAATAAGCCTCATGGATGAATTAAGATACAGCTTGTAGGGTAGCCAACTGAGAGACTACTGAAGATTCAGCCTCAGCAGTTTTGGTTCCAGAAAGAGATTTTGATAGCTCTTTAATCAAATCTCTTTGAAGCCTTGTAAAATGCACCAGATAGTTCAGCAATCTGACTGCAAAAGTCGGTGAAGCATAAACATGCCTCCTAAATCTGTCAATTGCCCTAGACTCTCTGTTAGAAGGATGGACAGTGGAACTCTGTTCCACAAGTTCCTTTTTTGTAGCTGCCACCACCACCATGGCATCTACTGACACACCTTTACCCCAAAATTCCCTGCCTACTGGTGGAGCCAGAATCTAGACTGGTCTCTTGGGGATTGGATCAACTGTATCAGATTCCTCCCACTCCTGCCTAGAGACCAAGTCAATGGGCTCATTGGTGGGTGGAGTAACCCAGGAGGTAGACGGGCCAGCTCCAAAGGCTACCAGAAATACTGATTCCTCCAGAGAAGAGTCTTGGGAAGACCAGCCTACCTTCTGCTTAAGGATCACCAAAATGTCTCCAAATGAGATGTCATCCAGTGGTGACTTGGGGACACCCTCCTTCATCAAAATCAGTATCCTCAGTGACTGATTCTTGAGGAGAGTCCAAGTGCCTCCTTTTGCACTTCCACTTTCTAGGGACTTCCAAGGTAGGGTGGGCTGGTGAAGTATTAGAAGAGATTAGGATACCATGATGGGTAGTCTGGAACCTTTGAGCTAGCTATCCCTGTGGGGTAGAATGTTGAAGATCACAGTACAAAGTCATCTGAGATGTAGATGGTGGATCCAAGGGGGGTAGGATCCATCTGATCTCTGCTGAAGAAGACTCAGAGAACAACCTCACAACAAGGTCAAAGCAGGTCACTCTGAACAGAAGGAAGACAAGGGAGTTGAGAAAGCAAGTTTCTGGCCCATCACCTCCCTGCATTCCAAGAACAACCCACACAAGGCAGAAGTTAGACCCAAGCTGTCCAGTGCTGAGGCTCCGAGATGAAGAGATGGCTCTCAAAACCTTGGAGTTGACTCTAACCTCCCAGACCCAACAGACATGCTTCAGTTCCAAGAGTCACGTGGCTCCCAGGATGTTGAAGCCAGTGAAGGTGCTTTCTTCAGATCTGAACAAGACAGACCCAGAACACTTGGATCTGAGGACTCTAAAACAACAGACTGGATTAGAGAAGGAGCTGTAATGGGTAGAGTGGTAGATGATCTGACTCCTTGACCCAAAGGGGTAGGAGCTGAAAGAACAATCCCAAGGATTTCCTCATCATCCTCTCCACATCTGCTTCCGTGAGACTCTTGGAGGAACAAGAAGACGCTATGGATGGCAATTTGGAGTGCCCCTCTAAAAAAGGAGAAGCCACCCTGGATGGGACCAGATCCAAGCAAGGAGAATAAGAAGTTCTTGCTAAAGGTTTCGTATCCAGGGTGTAGAATGCGTATAAGACTTGGTTGGATCTGATGGTGGTGAAACCGTGAGTAATTTCTGATCCGATTTCTCTTTCTTCCTTTTAGTTTCTTAGGAAGAAGAAGCTGAATACTCAGAAGGTTTAGACCTTTTTGTAGGGTCTCTAGCTTTCTGTTTGGGGTACTGAATCTCAGCAATGGCTTCAGAGAAAGAAGTTGGCAGCAAGCCTTTCAAAATCAGCTTTTTTCTGTCAGCTAGTGCTCATGGGTTGAATTCACAACAGATACTACAATCCTGTTGCAAATGATCTGGGCCCAAACAACGGACACAAAGATTGTGGGCATCGGAATAAGGTAAGTTATGCCCACAACTATTGCACTTTTTAAATCTTGAAGGGCATTTCTTGGACATCCTGAAAGAAAAACTATAATAACAATAGAAATACTAACTAAACCCTTTTTAACAGCAAGAGGAAAACTTAAATACCAACAATGGTAAAGAAGTAAAGAGGTATACACTATGTGTAAAGTGAGTAGGGAAGGAAGGCTAGGCCTACCAACAATGGTATGAAAGAGTAAACTCAAAGGTGTATAAAAATAGGAGTACAGCAGAGATGATTTAATACAACAAAACTAAAAGATTAAGAATTCTTAAAGAGTTTTTGATTTGGAATATCAAAATAGACGTATCTTCCACTCTACACTCGACAGCTGAAGGCAACTACGTCTAGATGCGAAAGTGGAAAACGAGATCTGAAGGATGTTAGGGGTTGGTGCATTATGGGTAGGGAAGGAGTTTCAGAGTTTTTGGAGGCCATGAGCTAGTGTAATGGCCAAGTTGAATCAGAGTATCAGATCTGAACCCATTAATTGAGGAAAGAATGAAAACTGACAACATCAGATAAAGTACCACCGACTCGCAACTACATTCAGACACACACACACACACACACACACACACAACAGATCAGACAGGCCCCCCTTACCCAATCGCACTAACAGATACAATCCCTCATTCACCTATACACACGCACACATACACACCCCAGCTCTACCTGTCCCCTAACTATTCCTCTCTATTGCAACCACCCAGGAAGACACACACACATACATAGTCTGTCTCAACCTAAAGCACTGATACCTCTGCAGAAACACACACCTGCTGCCACATACAGATGTACACAATCGCACACCTTCCACTACTACCACTTTCCTGATTTTACCTTTTATATAGTCTCCCCCACCGACTACAATGGGAGACCACAGCTTCTGGCAATGCTCAATGACATGGTCAGCCATGCTACTTCATGTATCTACGCGATTCTCAACTCCATAAATCCCTCACCATATGCATTTCCCAGGGACAGCCCATGGCTAATTTGCATTAACTACTCCTCCAAAATGCCTCATTAGCATGTAGCACATTTACGGAGATGGCCCACCACAGTGATCCTACAGATCACGTAGAATCACTGTGGTGGGACTATTTCTGAATCAAAAAGAATCATGTTAATGCTTAAGGTTGATGGCAGCCCTTTCTGAATCCTAATCTTAGTGCTGCCAAATGGACCGCAGGGAACAGCAAAGTGTACCTTTGATCAATGAACAGCTATAAAAGGCATTAGAAAATTCACTCTGCCACAAAGTGTTTTGTATACAACTGTGTGTATTTGTGTGTGCGGGGTGCAATGTGAAGTATCTTAAAACTTTTACACCTGTCAGAACATTTCCAGTGCTGCCCACCATGAAACAAGATCATAACAGCTGTCAAACATTTCAGGCACCTTTATAATGGCAGAAAGGTACATAACAAGCTTACTTTTTTACCAAATCTGAAGCATAATCCGTGTGCCCCATCTATTACATTAGTATTGCATAAATAAATGTCAGATCTCTAATGATTTACTGCAAAAAAATACAAAATTATTTAAAGGCAATACAAAGGATATGCATACCTTATAAAAAAGAATAACTCAGAAGTGGAGCTGGGGAGGTGAGACGGGCAATCACTCCATGTACTAAGTGTTCAGAGGGTGCAATCAGCCATCCATCATCCTGTTTGTTTTAAGAGAAACCTATGGGGGAGAGGTATGGATATAATTGTAATAACCCAATCACTACAATATAACAATCAAGTTATTACAGTGAATTGTTTTTGGCTCTTCAGTGGAAGAGATAGCTGGGGTGAGTATGGATGTAAATGTAATAATCCGATAGATACAAACAGCTAGCTGGGGGGAGTGGATGTGAATGTAGCTGTATTTATCCGATCACTATAATGTAGCAATCACAATATTACAGGGACGTGCTTTCATTTATTTATTTTTTTTGCCCTCAATGGAAGAGCTAGCTGGGGGGAGTATTGATGTAACTATAATGACCCAATCACTATTTGTAGTGATTAGGTTATTACAGTGAAATTGTTTTTTTTTTTTATTTTTACTCTTCAATTGAAGAGCTACTTGGTGTAGGGAGCTGGCTTGTAGTATCGACTCAGAGCGCTGATTGAGCTATATGCTTTTTATATCCCTGTCCTGCATCCATAAACTATTTCATCTTCATTGCAACATACAACTCTCGCCATTCATTTTTAGCTGACCAACACCCCCTGACCTTAAAAGTCACTAATTATTATCATTTATTCATTAATTCTGCTTTACCCTACTGTTTTGATAGGAAAAGAGGGTTTTCCCTATAATACTAGATTAAATTTCAGCAATGAGAAAAAAAGAACTTATGTCTCACCATAACGTTCCATTTGTGTTGTCAATCTTCACTTATCCTTGACTGTGGGTTCGGTTCCGAATCTCAGAACTGACTCAGCCATTACTCCAGCTCGCATCTTCTAAAAACTCTCGAGCTTAGCTCTACCCAGAATGCTCCTCTCAAGATTACCTCAGATCGAGTTTGCATAAAATAGTGACAGACAGGAAATAGATCAGAGACAATATCTGCATTCATAAAGGAATAATCGAATCTGTTGGGAAAGATCAGTTCCACCAAGTAGCCTGAAAGGCCAGAGAAAGGAGGGTGAGGATGTCAAGGATAAGTGAAGATCGACAACACAGATGGAACTTTATGGTAAGACATAACTTCTTTATCTGATGTTGTCAATCTTCACTTAATTCTTGACTGTGAGACAGAGTCCCCAGCTACCAAAATCTTGGGAGGTCTCACAGAAGAATATTCCTGAGCATTATCAAACCAAAGGATGCCATCCCCTAGAGACTAGATCCAGCTTGTAATGAGTAATAAAGGTATGCGGGTTTGCCCAAGTTGCCACTGCACATATATCATCTATAGAAGCTCTAGAATGGAAGACTGCAGAAGCAGCTGGTGCTCTCATATAATGTGCCTTTTACAGGTCCTGGCAGTTGCACCTTCCTTTTGTTATAAATGAAGGTTATGCAGTCCTTGAGCCATCTAGCTAAAGCAACCTTAGAAACTGGTTTTCCCAGTGTAGCAGAAGAGAATGAAACAAACAGCTGATCAGATGTTCTGAATTCCTTTGCTCTGTGCAGGTAAAAATGTCTGTGACCATCTAACAAATGAAAGCAAATTAGAAATTGTTAGAAAATTTGGGAAAAAATAAGGGATGGTGTATAATCTGATTGGTATTAGTGTGAGATACTACTTTTGGTAAAAAGGATGGATTTGTTTGCACAGATACCCTGTCCTTATGAAAGATTAGGTAAGGAACCCTGCAAGATAAGGCCTGTAACTCAGATTTTCTCCTAGCAGAAGTAATAGCAATCAAAAAGGTTTTCCAGGACAAATACTTCAAATCAAAATTTGCGGACGTTCAAATGGGGAACTAATTAAGGACTGTAGCACCAGATTCAAGTCCCAAGATGCAGATGGATCCTTATAAGAAGGTGTCAGCAATAGGGTTCCTTTCAGAAAAGCTTTACACAGTTTGTGCAACATTAGAGCTGTGTCATTTAGGCCACTATGAAAACTTTAAATTGCATCTAGATGAACCCAAAATGTTGAGGGGGACACCTCTGCATCAAAAAGTGATGCTAAAAATTCCAAGACCTTATGAACTGGTGCTGAATATGGGTCGAGATTACTATCTGAAGCCCATTTCAAAAATTATTGCCACTTGCTACTGTATAAATGTCTAGTTGAAGGTTTGTGGGAAGCTAAAACAATTCGTTGAACAGAGGCAGAAAGACTAGTATGCCTGGCAATCACTGGAACTGGACAAGCCATGCAGTGAGCTTCAGATTGTGAAGATTCAGGTGAATGAGTCCCTCTGGATGGGACAATATATCTGGAGCTGGGTCCAGAGTCCATGGTTCTTGAATTAGGCAAGGATACAGGAAACCATATCTGTCGAGGCCAGAAGGGAGCAATGAGAATTATCGTGTTCTTTGACCTGTTGGCTTTCTTTAGAAACTGGGATACGATTGGAATTTTGGTAAAGGCATATAGGAGACCAATCATGGAGAAGAGCATCTCTCGGTGACTCCCCCAGAGGGAAGGGGGGGGTTCAGGGCAAAGTAGCTGATGCATTTGTTGTTGAGAGGAGATGCAAAGAGATCACAGCAAGGCTGGCCCCATCAACGGAAAATCCTTTCTGTCACCAAAGGACTGAGTGACCACTCACGAGGCATTAGAATACTCCTGCTCAATTTGTCTGCAATCATGTTGGATCTCCCCGGAATATGAGTTGCAACCAGAAAGTGGTTGGTTGAGATTGCCTATTGCCAAACCCTGAAAGTTTCTCAACAAAGAGGATAAGATCTGGTTCTCCCTTGCTTGTTTATGTACCAAACTGACATGTTGTCTGTTGAGATAGCAATCCTTCCTAAGGGGAAGGTCTTTTGGAATGCTTGCAACGCTAGGAGCACTGCCTTCATCTCTAAAATATTCATGTGCAAATTGACCTCCAAGTGGGACCAAGTGTCATGGACTGTCTTTCCCAGATAATGCCCCCCTCACCCTATCCAGAATGTGTCCATGGTCTCTACGGCTTAGGGTTGTGCAGGGACAATGGGTCAGCCCAGCAGAATGTTGCTGAAATGAAGCCGCTAACTCAGGTCTTTTTTGCATAAATTACTGATCTGAACTTGATGTGACATTGGTTGCATCATTAATGACCATCATGACGCCAGGAGCCATTGAAGGATTCACATGTGAAACCTGGCAAAGGGAATTAAGGTAATGTAAGTTGTCATAGATCCCAAAACCTGAAGTACTGATCTTGCACTGTTCCACTATGAAAGATCTAGCTGACTTAAGATTTTATTTTTTGAAGTCTTTTTTGAGGAAGACACAAGATGCAGGTGCTTGTGTCCAACACTGGTCCGATGAACTCTAAATGCTGTGTTGGCTCTAGATGGGATTTTTTGTAGTTTACAGTTATCCCTAATGAAGAAAAAATCTGAAGGACATAATCCTTTGCTTGTAGCAGTAGATGTCTGGAGGTTGCAGTAATGAGCCAGTCGTCTAAGTATGGAAACACCCAGAATCCTTGCAGTCTGAAGTGAGCTGCAACCAATGACAAGCACTTGGTGAACACCTGGGGGTTGTGGTGAGACCAAATGGCATGGCTCTGAACTGGTAATGAATGGCTCCAAGCCGAAAGCACAGAAATCTTCTGGAGCATTTGTCTATTTTTATATGATAATACGCATCCTGAAGATCTACTGAGCACATCCAATTGTCTTTCCCTAAGAACAGGAGAATAGACTGAACCGTGACCATCCGAAATTTGGTATTTTGAACTGTCTTGTTCAAAGCACTAAGATCCAAAATTGGTCTCCAGTCCCCCGTTTTCCTTGGCGCTAAAAAGAATCTTGAGTAAACTTAGAATCCTATCTAGCCTGGCGGGACTGTTCGGATAGCTCTTTTATCAAGCAGTTTTTGAATTTCTGTTACTGCCACATTCTTGTGACTGGCTGGAATATCTGGGATTCTTTTGGGTGTCTTGGGTTGGTTGGAGAAGGGAATATGGTAACCTCTGCTTATGATCCTCTGCACCCAACTGTCTGTTGTTATGGTTAGCCAGGCAGGCAGGTGCAGGGATAGTCATCTCCTGACTGCCTTCAGAGGATAGAAAATGGGCCTCTGTTCAGGAGCTCTGATAGGAATTTCCAGGAAAAAAAATCTCTAGAACCCTGATTTTTCAGGCCACCTCTGTCTCTTGCGTGGCATCTTCCATTATAACTCCTCTGTCTGCCCCGGGAGAAGTCATTGCCATGTGAGTCTTGGAAAGGTCCCTGGGGCTTTTTGAACCATAGCCTTCCACTTCTCTGATACCTTGAATAGGGCTGTTGGGAAGTGGAAAAGTGTACGCCCACAGCAGAAAGTGTCTTTCCATCTTTCTCACATCTGGCAAGGATGTCTTTAACTGTGGATCAAAAAAGGGATGTTCTGTCAAAAGGACCATTGATGAAAGAAGACTTAAATGGCTCCACAAAGTCATACAAGCACATCCAGGCGTGTTGTTTCATAGGTACGCCAGAACCCACTGCCCTGGTCATACCTTCAGCTGCATGTGTGATGAGACTCATGGATGAATTACAAATTGAATCAAGGGTTGCCAGCTGGATAGCTACTTTTGCTTGAACTCCCTCAGCTACAGTTCCTGTCGAAGTATATGATAGCTTCTTTATCAGCTTTCTTTGCAGCCTGGTGAAAAGTGCCATGAAATTCAAAGACCTAAGCGTGATGGTCGATGAAGCATATACGCACTTCCCCAATCTATCCATCATCATAGACTCCTTGTTAGGAGGATGGATAGTAGGACTTTCATCAGCAAGTTCCTTTTCAGTGGCTGCTGCAACCACCATGGCATCCACTGGCACCCCTTTAGCCCAATGCTGGTGATCCATGTGAGCTGATAATGTACGGTCTGGTCTCTTAGGGACTGGCTCACTGGAGTTGGGACTCTTCCACATCTGCAAAGCAATGAGTTTAATGAGATCATCAATGGGTGGAGAAATCCAAGCAGTAGATTTTTGGGCACAGAAAGCCTCTAGGTATACTGACTACTCTGAGGAAGGCTGTTGGGAAGTCCAGCCACCCCTCTGTTTAAAGATCTCTAAAATGTCACCAAAGAAAATGTCTTCTGGGGGTGACCTTGGGGAACCTTCCCCTTCATCAAAGTCAGTATCTTCTGTGAAAGACTCTTCAGGGGAGTCCAAGTGCTTCCTCTTGCACTTTCTCTTCCAGGATACCGCCTCAGTGGGACTGGCTAGGGAGGTGTCTGAAGAGGATATAACCACCACGGTTGAATCCTGAGGTTCCTGTGCCCACCATCCCAAGTAAGAGGTTGGAGGTAGCTCTGGGAGAGGGGAAGGACCAGGGGTTGTCCCAGCGAAAGAGGAGTCAACTAAAACTCCATAGTGGGCAAGGCCCTTTCCATGGCCCAGAAAGCAGATCCCCCTGTAGAGGAATGGAAGCCTGGAATAAAAATAAACTCCTTTAAAACCATGGTCCCGTCCCACACTGAGGGAACCACCTTTGCCTGAAACCAGAGTGGAATGTATATGTGCTGAATCTCCGAGAAGCACAGATAGCTCTGACAAAATTGGTGTTCAGCCACACACCCCAGAACTAACAATGAATCCTCAACCCCAAGACGTCTCCGGTTCTGACATAACTGAAGAGTTCAGGTAGGTATCTACATCAAGAGACAAGAATCTCGCCAGCGCCAATTCAGTTGACACCGGGACTGTCAGAACTGGGAACTCTGAAGGCTCAAATGAAGTCAGAGGAGTAACAACAGTCAAGGGAGAAATATGTAAGGTTCCAGAGCTAGAAATGCTAGGAACCAAGGAAATAGCTACTCCCTACCCCACCAGGATCTGGTCCACCAGCCTCAACACATTGGCTCTTGGTGGAGTGGACCGAGTAGACCAACGGGGACTGAGGTCCATGCAAAAAGGGACTTTGTGGTCGGTTGACAAAGGGATCAGCCCTCGGTGAGTATTTACTTCAAGGTAAGTCCTAGATTGGTGGAACAGGGCAGGGTGAAATGGTCTGAGGCGAGGAAGAACTGGACGCAGCAGCTGATGTGGAAATTGGGATCGATGGCACTGGTAAAGACAGTTTCACTTTCTACGGTTCAGTGCAAGCTGTGGGAACCATAGAAGACATTATGTTTTTTAACTGATGGTTCCAAGGAATGTGACAGAACTGAGCAGCTCTTCTTTTTTGACCCCTCATGCCTAGAGGAAGAGGATGAGGAAGGGGAACTTATAGCCATTTTAGAAGTCACAGATATAGCCTCGTCAAATCTAAATTTTATCAAACCCTTAAGAATCAACTTATTCTTTCTCTCTACAAGGGCCCAGTGGCTACATCCATGACAGATGGAACAGTCTTCCTGAATATGCACTGGGCCCAAGGATTACAAGCACAATTCATGACCATCAGAATTTTGTAGTTTGTGGATGCACTTCTGGCATCTCTTGAAGCCAGAAGCTCCTTTAGACTTTTCAGCCATGAAACACACACACAAACACACTATAAGTGAAAAGAGAAAACAGATGGATAGATAATTAGATAGCTTTTCTAAGCATTCCAACAATGGTATCAAAGAGTTATAACAGTAAAGGACACGGTAAGGAAAAGAAAAAGGGAAAAGTACCAGCAATGGTACGGAAGATTACCAAATTGGTAGAGGAACAGGAAGGGAGGCTACCAACGATGGTATACCAGAAAAAGGGAAACACAGCAGTTAAGTTAAAAAGAGGAGCTGGGTAACAACAAAAGATCTAAAGAAATAAATATGAGAGGAAAAATACGAATAAAGGGTAAATAAGACTCACAAATTGAAGAAATTGCTAGTCGAGAGCTGACAGGAGAGGAACGGGTCTGGCACTTAAAGCAGCAAATGAGATCTGAGATAATCTTGACAGAAGCATTCTGGGTAGAACTAAGCTCGAGAGTGTTAGGAAGGTGCAAGCTGGAGTAATGGCTGAGTCGGGTCCGAGATTCAAACCAAACCCACAGTCAAGGATTAAGTGAAGATTGACAACATCTCATTAGAAAATTACATGTTTTAGTTTTATTTCAGCGTCTGTTAATCAAGAAAGATTAACCATTTGTAACATATTGTTTTCATGGTGACCTTGGAAAGTACAGTTGTGTAAGGAAACTTACCACAACAGTAGATGTTTCAAGAATCACTGCTGCATTAGTCGTAGCTATTATGTGTTATATCCTGCCAAAGATATAACAGCTGTAAGGATATAACCCATATAGCTAAGGCTACTGCAGCAGTGATCAATATTATGAACATTGTACAGTTGTGTTAAGTGAACTTACCATAACAACAGATCTTTGAATGACCACTGCCTCAGTAGTAGCCTTAGCCATATGGATTATATTCTTACGGCTGTTACATCGTTGGTAGCACAAAACCCATATAACTAAGGCTACTGCAGCAGTGATCAATATGATGAACATCTACAATTTGTTGAAGCTCCAATAATATGAAAATAAAGGTTGCAAGTCTCAAGTTTGTAGAATATCATTTACAGTTTACTACACTGACATCGACATAGTTAGCCATTAACAAACTGTAAAAGATTAAAGATAACCACTTCCATTGCCTGATGGTACTTCGCTATCTTTGCTTCAACGCATAACTCTTATTATTGAAGGTCAAGATGTAATTTTTAACTATTCCATTATAACATTACTTACAGAAGGTAAAGAACTGTAGCCATGCTACCTGCTTTTTGTCTACTTCTTGTTTGATTTCCATTCCCGCTTGACACCGATATGCTTCTGCTAAATTAAGCAGGCAAATCATCTTAGACTTGTTCTCCTCATATTTTAAAACTTTCACTATGTTTAGATCTTGTGAGATCAGCAGATATGCATGCTGTCCTAGTTAAGTTAAAAAGAGGAGCTGGGTAACAACAAAAGATCTAAAGAAATAAATATGTAATCAATTTTGTGAAGGCCCATACCTCCTTCAGTACAGGGAGTATATAATCATGGTATATAGCTATTTTTATAAACCATTTGATAAAAGAAAAGCATTTTTCTTGATTTCCTGTCCGTCTGATCCAATACCTTTTAGGGCCAGTCAATCACCCCACAATTGTAAGTTAGAACAGGAAGAACAAACTGATTCCTCGATGTCAGGGCTGTTTTCAGTATTAATTTTAGTATTCTAAAATATTCCTATTAAGTTTTGCTCACATTTGTACATGTTTTATTGTCGATCTTGCATCAGCTCTCAAATATTTATACACTCCCACCTGCTCAAGTTCCTTTATATAACATTCCTGTATCAGACTGATATTTTTTGGTGCTGTAGCTTTTCTGCTTTAAAGGTTGCTTTTGCACATTTATTAAGATCAAATTTCAGTTGTACTTTCAGCTCCTCATCTGATGAACTATATGGTTTTAAATCACCCACAAAAAGAAAATGAGAAGTCTTTACACTTTGCTGTTGTCTGGAAGCCAAAGTCTAACCATGACCTAGTCTATTAAGTAGACAGATTAATGAGTTAAAGGCAAGACAAAAGAGCAGCAGTAACAAAGCATCACCCTGGAACATCCCCTTCGAATTTTTATCTCTAGGATAATAATTTGTCCTTTATCAAGGCTTAGCTGCAAAGTGGTGTGCCACTGTTTCATGGTCATTGTAATGTAATTGATCAATGTGGGGTGCATCTTATACATCTGTTAAGAACTCATTTATCCATGAATGTGGGAAGCTGCCAAAAGCTTTTCTGTAATCTATCCATACCTTATTTAGATTCCTCCCTTTTTCACAATTCTCCATTATGAATTAAACAACAAATTATCTTTTTTTCCATATGACTTTTTTTGCTACCCTTTTGTTCTATTGCCATGATTGAGTTTTCTTCTAAATGACTGTAAACTCTGTCGGCATCAATTCCTATAAACAGTTTATACATTGCCAGAAGGAAAGTTACTGGTCTATAACTTTTAGGACAGCTTGCAGATCCACTCTTAAGAAGAAGTATCATTTTTTATGTTGTTAACCAGGTTGGTGTATGTTTGGGGTGTACATATAAGTAGTTTTTATTCAAGGCTAACTTTTCATGTAACGATGTTAACACTTTTAGCCAGAAATTAGGTACTGCATCTGGGCCTGGGGTTTTCCATTTAGGAGCTTTTCTTAATTTTGTTTCAGTTCATCTGGCCATTACTTCATCCCATTTCATATCCTGTGCATTTGAATTTCTTTTTATTTTACTTTTTATATCCATTCATCATCTTTGTTATGTTCCACAGGATCCTCATATATAGTTCTCTAAAATGCATCTATTTCTTCTTTTTTGGTGCTTTGCTTTGTTTTGCAATTCTCTATGAAACCTTTTCTGGATCATCAGTAAACTGCGTATCTCCTAATTTTTCTGCCATTGCTAATATCTTTAATTTATTATTAGCAATACTGCATGATAGCTCCTGGTCTGCTCTAATACTGTGCATTGCTTTTATCAAGAATATCTTTCTAAGTATTTTGTTGATCTGTTCCCTGTTCTATATTCTTCTAACAGTGACACTTCTTGTCTTATAGTTTTCTCTGTTCGACAGTTTGTGATGGCATTTGATTTCTTACCTTCCTTTCCTTTATGAGTCTGTATTTTTGTGGGAAGACTTTATCTGTTATACAGTTTGTTGCACAGTAATATAACCTATTTACTTCTGTTATATCACTTGAATTTCTGCTAAAAGTCAATTACTGAGCTCATTTGTTTTATCACACGTCTAACATTCTGGGTCTTACTGACTTTCTGTAATCTATTTCTTTCATCAATCTTCGTATAAGAAATAAAAAGCAAACCTCTCTTCCCACTAGGTATAGTAGATGGAAACTGGGGGTGCCCATAACAGAGTATCCTTTTAAAAGACATATTGTTCCTAACAGTAAAACATGGTTGGTTACCAACCAAAGCACTGATCTTGTCATCAGCCATGAAAACAGGCCAGTTCTTCCCGACTACCTGACAAATCTGCTGTACATTACTAGAATATATGAACAAAAAACTAGAAGTATTAGACTTCCAAGATAGGTTATGTTTGCCCCTTTGAAAGCCAGCAGAGAAGTAAGGGGCACTTATGCTGCTTCTTAAGACCAATGGCTTCATGATATGAAGTGGTGATAAGCTCATGTGAAAAAAAGTCTACACAAAGGTCATTCAAAGATCCATCAAAATTATGTTTATTCGTGGACAACCTAGATACCCTGAAAAACTGATTGTTGAGTATGTTGGGAAAATGTGGGGGAATGTATGCTGGATCAGTGTAATATCCCATTTTCCAGCAAGATATCCTAGTATCCAAGCCTCCAGTATTGTTCTCCTTTCTGTCACATCCTAAAAAAAATCAATGGATGTCAAAGAATAAGTCAAGGTGAACCTTAAAAAGCTACCTGTAGTCTCCAAGTAAGAAATAACATGTAAAAGATCACATACTCCCTCTTCCCAAAGAAGAAAAATATCATCCACAAATCTAGCACAATACTTAATGAAACTAAAGAATGGATTGTTGCTATGGATGTAATCATTCTCCAACTGTACCAGTACGAGGTTGGCATATCTATTAGTGCATGAGGTACCCATCGCAATACCCAGCCTTTGTAAAAAAAAAAAAATGCTGACTTTCAAATAACAAAATAGTGTTGTGCAAGACAAGTTCAAGCAATGTGTAAATAACAGTAATCATGCTATGTGTAAACTTACTGTGATGGGTCATAAATAATCTAAAAGAGTCAACACCTTCCAAGTTCAGTATAACTGTAAATAATGTCTTAACATCAATTGTGACCAACAAATAATCAGGAACATCCAAATCAGCTACAGAAGAAAACAAAGTGGAAAGAAAATGTGAGCTGACCCTAAGAACAGCTGATGCTTTAGGCAGCAAGAGTTTAAGCTTAGTGTCTTATTATTGTCTTAATATGTCTATCCATCTCTGTCAAATCAAGCAACTGTTCCCTTAGATCTTTTCTGATCCCTGTGAGCATTCTACAGAAAGTTCCAAACATTTTCCTGTGACATATTCACATCAGCTGCATTCTGCATCATCCATTCCTCTTTCATATGAGCTAGAACTGGCCTATCACTCCACAACACTGACTGCATCAGAGTTGCCACCATTTCCTGTTCCTTCCCTTACTGTGCAACTCCAGCTGAACTTATATATCGGTTTCTTACTTAAGGCTCTAGAATATCTTCATGCAGCAACTGATCAGCTGCTTCTCATCTCACCTGTTTCTCCTTAATTTGGGGACTCGCTGTTCTAAATGCTGTGATTTGAATTTTCTACACTACATCCTTAACTTCGCAGCTAATTCATGACTTTAGTTTCTATAGCTTTAACTTCTCCATTACTAATTCTCTTTTCTACTTTCCTCCGTTGTTTTCTTATTTTTTGTATTGCAAAATTTTCCATATCCTAAGGCCTTTGCCTATATTTCTCTTTCAATATCTTTGGTGCTGCTCTTTTGTATTGATTAGCTTTGCTTTCTCCTTTGACTAAGTATTGCACATTAAATCTCTTTTTCTTTCCCATGTTCATATTTCTTCTTCAGATGTCTCCCACTCCACCTGTTTCTCCTTAATTTGGGGACTCACTGTTCCATCATGCTGTGTAATAATCTGTTAGACTTTCTACACTAAATCCTTCACTTCGCAGGTATTCCATAACTTCAGTTTCTATTTTTGTAATGCCTACTTTACAAATCTTCTGTTCTACATTCCCCCTTTCTGATTTTATTTTCTGTACTGTGAAGTTTTCCATATCTGGGTACCTTAGCCTGTAATTTTCTTTAAATATCTTTGGAGCTGCTTTTTTTGCACCAGTTAGCTTGGCTTTTTCCATTGAATAAATATTATACAATATCAGACCTCTCTTTCTTTCCCATGTCCATGTTTCTTTTTTTTGCACCTTTAAAAAATCCCTAGGTTTTGTACTTTACATTTTCGCACTTCCTCAGTTGCTTCTTTTCCAAATGGCCCAGGGTTTTGGTCTATATAGTGTTTTTCATGAATCTGTTGTATTCGTGAACACAAATTTGCATTTGAGGCTTTTGACAGTTTTTCTTCTGCAAGTAGTTTTCTTTCCTCTAATTTCTCTCTTAATCTTTTTGAATATCTTCTATCTGGAAATTGTATGTTTATCACATAACAGCAATAATACATTTCTTTCTTATCCTCAATAATCCACTCTATCACCTTTATGGCTCTTTTTTGGCCTGTCAGTTTTTGTGGACTACTACTTCCTTCTACAACAGAGGGCCATCCTCCTCCTTTTGAGCCTGGTCTAACCTAATTCCTGGTACCGGTGCACCTAACAGGATTGGACACCTTTTCATCCTGGGACCTGTGCACACAGCTTTTTTTTGTAACTTACTTCTGTCCAAGATATAGGTTATTTAAAGTACATTCTATATATCAGTATCACCTTGGTGAGATTTTGTAAAAACAGGGTCCACCTTGTGAAGGCACTCACCAACACTTGAGGATGAATTCAATTCCATCGATACCAATAATGTAAAGGCCCTGGATGTGGGGGAAATCTGTGCATACAGCCTACCTAGCCTTAGCCAAGGCTTTTGACACTATTCCCCACTCAGGCATCACTGACAAACTCACCCAGCTAGGTATCAACCCTTATATCATTAAATGGGTCCCTAAATGGCTCACTGATAGAACCCATATAATCAAAACAGGGGAAACTACCTCCAACAGTAGATCTGTAACCAATGGTGTTCCACAGGGATCGGTCCTGAGATCTCTACTGTTTGGAATCCATTTCTCTGAAGTACAAGCTAAAATTAAAGTTCTGTGGCTGACAGAGTTTGCTGATGACTGCAAACTGGAAGTAGTCACAGAATTGTCAAATGATGTCAGCATCCTACAAGAGGATCTTACACAAACAAATGATTGGTGGCAAAGTCATGGTCTTAAACTGAATGAAAAAAAATGTATCATCATCCCTTTTGGTAAGAGCATTGTTCAAGCTAACTATCACATCAATAACAACACACTAAGTATGCACTCAGTGGTGAGAGATCTGGGCACACAGGTTGACAGCAACCTTACCTTTGATCACTATGTCTCTGCAGTGGTAAAAAGGGCATTCTATACTGATCATCTCATAAATAAGGGCATTGCCTCCAGAAAAACAAAAGTTATAACCTCCCTGTACTCTTCCCTCAACAGGCCAATAATTGAATACAATGCCCCTTTTGGTGTGTACCTTTCCAAGCACCTGCAGCAATTGGAAAGGCCACAAAGGTTCCTCACAAGGAAAATTCAACAAGGTCTTCAGCATCTGTCCTATGTGGATCATCAATAATCACTGTCACTTTATTATGTTTCATACAGACTACTCAGAGGTGACCTCTGCCTTGCATATAAGGCAATCTTTGACCCAGTTTTATTGGAATTGCTGCATATCTACAAGTCAAATGGTACACGGGTTACTCACTCTAAAGGCCTTAACCTGGTATGTGACATTAATGCAACCTGCTGGAGGGACAGATTTGTCTCCCAGAGGTTACCACACCTTTGGAACAGATTACAACTTCATGTCAAGCAGAGCACCTCATTGGCCCTCTTCAAACGAAGTCTGCACGGTTGGATGGGTAACTGTAAACTCACCCCGGGGGTTCCACCTGTGTCCCTCTTGGACAGGGGCAATAGGTGCTGATCATGGAAATAGGGGTACTATTGGCTAGGCTTGTAAGGGCCCTAGGGTAATTAGCCTAATAATTTCCTATGAACACTACTCTCCTTTGCTTGCTTATTTTATTATCTCTACATCCAGTCCCAGTCAATGTGACTTGTATCATTTAAGATAAAATCAATGCAGCACTGGGTACTGCTTCTGAGATGCCCAATATAGTTGAAAAGGTTGTATGGTTATCACTCGGTGAAGTGGATATGTTTAATTTATGTCTGGCTTAGCAAGTTTTGATCTTTTGCATTAGGAGCTCAGTCGTGCTTCTCTATTCATATGTCCCAGGTTGAAACATCTTAGGTTGTTTACTCCCAAGTGCACAATGAATAGCTTATATGCATACATGAAGTGAAGTGATCCAAGTCCTCTATTAATATTATAAATTCTTGCACCTAAGAGATAGCTTACTGTTGCTTTATACTTGCTCAAGCAGATAAATGGTGCATCAATATGTCTACCTATAGAGTCATCTGTGGCTAGGATATTATCATGTGTGGTAGAATAACAACCGGAATGTCACACTGGTCACTATTTTAGTTGCAAAATGGGGGAATGAAAACTTAATTGGTTATTTATTATTGTTTTAGTGGTATACCACTTAAAGAATTGACAATTATTGTTAATTGGAATGACTTTTTTCTATTTAAGGATGGAACCATCTCAATATGGTGATTCTGAAGAAGTCCTATGCTATTCAGGACAAAAGTCCTCAATTTATGGTTTTATATGGTTCAATAAAATGTTTTTTTATGTATTTGCAATAATTTGTAGTCCATGGACTGACTGATGTGATATTATGGTTGTTATTTGTTGGTTTATATTACTGCTACACCCTTGTGTTTATTTGTGTGCGGCAGAATGCTTTAACTGCCCTAAGAGGATAGGTGTGCTGCTTAATGACAGCAGAAGGTGAGAAGGTGCTGTTGTGTGAATTTATCTGACTAAAATGTCATCAATAATTTTTGAAGCACCCTTTAGGCCTTTAGTAACATCAGCTATAGCATGTTGAAATTCTTCTGTAGCCAACAAAATGCCAAATGTTAGTCTCAGAAATTTATATCTGCACAATTATGACAGTATGTAGGTAGTATTGTGAAATATATAAGTGCTCAGAACTTTATATGTATTTTTTTGCTAGGTGGTATTCAGTTTCCTGCTTCAGTGTATAAATATTTACTGTGTAAAACACTTCCACACACACACACACACACACACACACACACTTATTGTAATAAAAAGTATTAAACTTGCTGTGAAAAATTTAAGGCAAACTTTGGTCTCAATATAGACACAACACTTGGGGTGAAATGAGATGTACACTGACAGTGAACTCTCTTTAAATAATCCCTTGAGGCCCCCATTTAATTGGCGTACAGATGACAAGGACCTGAAAGTCAAAGCAACAGATAATAAAAATCCTGAGTAGTGCAGGTGGGTGGTGTAAGACACTGATTATGTAAACTATCACTGGAGATTTTCATGGATGCAGTGGCAAATATTATGTTGTGTAGGACACTTGTGCAGTCATACTTGGATAGCACATTCATTATGTAGGTTCTACAAGGAATAAGAGCAGAGAGTCCAGGGAGGCTTACAGTTAATTGCTTAGATCACCTAAGCTTGTTTGATAGTTACTCCACCAGAATAGTTTGAGTTGTCAGTTTTTCATATCCCTGTTCACTGAGATACATATACAGAAAATGCTGTTGCTGATATGTATTTGATTAGTAGATATCTAGACCTCAAAGGGCTCTAAAGAAAGAAAAACAGGCCTAACAGTAATCACTCTTTCTTCAAGGTGAAGTGACCTCTAAATGAGAACAGTAAAATAAGTGTGATTGTGGATTCCACAGTTCCATCTGGATTTTTCTAACCATGAACACATTTTTCAGTAATTACATTTTAGGGAACTAGTGCAGGGTGTGGAGACATGTGTATCTGTTGGGGGGTAGCATTGCTGACCTGAAAGAAATGCTTATTTTACAATGATGGTTTTGCTCATATTGTCATGCACCCAAGTATCTGCATTCTGAGTTTGTGTATACTCAAGCTCATGCAATATGACTTCTTTTTTTTTTTTTTGCTTTTGCTGAGCTTTTGTGATATGAGTTTGGCTGAGTTGAAGAGACACAGAGAAACTATCCATAGATGGTCACCAGACATTGTTAAAGATTAAGTAAAGTCTGAATGATTTTAAAGGAAGTCTTGTCAGATACACATTGCATATGCATGCACATGTGTGTGTGTGTGTGTGTGTGTGTGTGTGTGTGTGTGTGGGTATGCGTGCACGCATGTGTGTGTATTTGTGTGGGTGAGTGCATGTGCACATGGGATGGTATGCTCTGTTCTATATCTTTACGTTTCAGAGATGATAGAAAGGGGATGTAACAAGTTGGATGTACCAGTGGGATTGTAGTGGCTAGGTTTATAAAGGCTTATCAACATATGAACCTGTGATGAGTGGCTGGAATTACATTAAGGAAAGCCCAAGACTAAGTGAAAGGTACTTCAATGCAGAAGTGACCTATTGCTTCATTTGCATTTTGGATTATCAAACTTCTGCTATGCTAGGTTTAAAGTGTGATGCAGAAGTTATCACATGGAGGAGGAACAAGAAAATAAGAATTATGGGGCAAGGTGCAACCTTCGATGGGCTGGTTTTGCAGCCTTATTTACTTCAGCAACTCAGCTGCTATGACCGACTGTAAACTCAGATGCCCTTTCTAAATACATCACTTCTTCAGTTTGTTTATTCATGCTTTGCTGACCTTGTTAGTTCCACTAATCATATGGTTCCTTTTCAGAGCAGACCCGAGATGGTATACATACAGACTAGTAGGAAATTTGGTCAGGTCACCAGAAAAAATTCCTTACTCTTTTTGAGTGTTCTGTCACTTCTGGTGCTAGGATATCTGGGAGGAGAATGTAAGGATGGGGGATGGTGACTTATATGATAATAAGAAGTTATGTACCTACCATAACGTTCCATGTTAGTTGTCTTCTTCTCGCCTTCTTTCTTGCTGGTTGGGTTCGGAGCTGACCCTCGGCTCTGACTCGGCCATTTTCTAAAGCTCGAGAGCTACTTACTGGCTCAAGGCCTCCCTATATCCCACAATGCCTGGCACTAGACCCCCAGATCTCATTTGGAAGACCTAACATAAAAAATAATACAAGAGGACAACTGTCCCAAAAGCAAGACTTCAGCTAGAGGGCTGAAGAAAAAGGTAAGGGACATAAAACAGTAAAGACTCAGCCAGTGACAAGACTCGTAGGAAGACTCTTCTCGGTCCATCTAGGCTAGGGGGATGGAGGGTGGGACGCAAGAAAGAAGGCGAGAAGAAGACAACTAACATGGAACATTATGGTAGGTACATAACTTCTTAATGTTAAGTTGTCTCTCTCGCCTTTGTTCTTGCTGGTTGGGACAGCATCCCTAGCACCTTAGTCCTGGGTGGCTCATCGGAACAGACTCTTGAGCACAGTGGAACCAAAATCAGCTCTACTCCTAGAGGCCACATCCAATTTATAATGTGAAATGAAGTTATGAGGGGTGGCCCATGTGGCCGCCGCACAAATGGCTTCCATTGGTAGTCTTGCTTGAAAGGCTACCGATGTAGCTAAAGCCCTAGTAGAGTGGCCTTTAGGTTTAGCAGGGAGTTCTTTATGCCTCAACTGATAAATAAGGATAATAATAGAGGACAACCACCTGGATAAGGTTACTTTAGACACTGGTCAACCCTGCTTACCCTCCGCATAGGACAGGAAGAGTTGGTCTGATTTCCTTATTTGCTCAGTCCTATGCAAATAGAAATGTAATTGCCTATGAACGTCCAACTGGTGTAATTTGTGTTAAGCTTTGTTGGAATAATTTGGAAAAAAGACTGGCAGATCGATGGATTGATTCAAATTGTTCTCGGAGGGGACCTTAGGAAGGAACGAAGGATTAGTCCTGAGTGAAACTCTATCCTTATGGAAAACTAGATAAGGAGGACGAACACAAAGGGCTTGAAGTTCAGAAACTCTCCTTGCTGAAGTAATGGCCACCAAAAAGAGGGTTTTCCAAGTAAGCAATTTCAAAGAACAGGAAGCTGCTGGTTCAAATGGAGGAAGTATCAAGGAAGCTAAGATCAAATTTAAGTCCCACGGAGGTGGGGGATCTCTCACTGGAGGCCTGAGAAAGATTGTTCCTTTCAGAAAGGCTTTGCAAAGCTTATGGGACATGATGCTGGTTTCTGACAGGCCCGTATGGAAATTAGAGATTGCCGCTAATTGAACTCTAATGGTGGCCGACGAGGAGCCCGCTTGAAAAACTTCTGCTAAGAAGTCCAGAACATTATGGACAGGGGCCGTGAAGGGATCTATATTTCTAGCCTCTGCCCAGAAAGAGAAACATTTCCACTTACTAGCATAAGTCTTCCTGGTTGTAGGTTTGTGCGAGGAAAGGATAATCTCATGCACTGAATTGGAAATACTGGGAAGCTTGGCTAAGTGGAGCAACCAAGCAGTGAGGTTGAGAGACTGAAGAGACTGATGCAGCCTGCCCGACTGATGGATCAGGAGGTCCGGAACTGTGTCCAGATTCCAAGGCTGCTCTAGAAGGTGACGATGCAGGAATGGGAACCAGATTTGTTGAGGCCAGTAGGGGGCAATGAGGATCATCCTGCAACCCAGCACGGTAGCTTTCTGAATTAATTTGGGAATTAGTGGAAAGGGTGGGAACGCATACAGAAGTCCCTGGGGCCAATCGTGAACTAGAGCGTCTCTGGGGGAGTGTCCGGGAAGAGGAAAGGGAGTGAAGAAACTGTCGCACTTGCTGTTGAGAGGAGTTGCAAAAAGGTCGCAGCAAGGCTGACCCTATTTGTGGAAGATTCTGTCCGCTACTGTCCGGTTAAGAGACCACTCGTGAGGCATGAGAATAGCTCTGCTTAGCCTGTCCGCTATGACGTTGGACTTCCCAGGGATGTGTGGTGCCGTCAGAAACCATTGAGAGGAGATCGCCCACTGCCATAGTCTGAGTGCTTCTCGACATAAGGGATATGACTTGGTTTCGCCTTGCTTGTTGATGCACCACACTACCGACATATTGTCTGTCTGAATTGCAATGGTCCCAGTGGGTAGAGAGCTCTGAAGAGCTTGCAACGCTAAAAGCACCGTCCTCATCTCCAAGACGTTTATGTGCAAGTGGTACTCATGGGGTTGCCAGGTGCCCTGGACAGTCCTGCCTTGAAAATGCCCCCCCACCTGATCAGGGGGGCATCCGGGTCACCGTGGCAACTGGAGGAGGAAGGACAAATGGTCTGCCCTGGGGTACTGATGGAGAGACCATCCACCAAGCCAAGTGGTCTTTGCATGACTGTGTGATTGTTATCTTGTGAGACAAAGGAAGTTGTTGAAAGGACCATTGGGTGAAAAGCATCCACTGGAGAATCCTCATGTGAAAATGAGCCAGGGGAACTAATATGATCGCTGCTGCCATGAGACCTAAGGTTTTTAGGACGAATCTGGCCTGAATCTTTCTGCATCCTAATAATACCTGTCCATGATGGCAAATGTCTGCCACTCTGTCTACTGGAAGCCTTGCAGACAGATCTTTCGTATTTAATCTTGCGCCTATAAAGGTTAAGGACTGACAAGGCGACAATGCAGACTTTTTGAAATTTATTGAGATACCTAGGTTGGAGCATGTTTGGATGGTATAATCCCTGGCTCTTAGCAAGTGATGTCTGGTGGTAGCAGTAAGGAGCCAGTCGTCTAGATACGGAAACACCTGGAATCCTTGCCGTCTCAGGTGAGCGGTAACCACTGCCATGCATTTGGTGAACACCCTGGGGGCTGTGGTGAGACCAAAAGGCAAGGCTCTGAACTGGTAATGACTGGCTCCCAGCCGGAAGCAAAGAAACCTTCTGGAACGCCTGTCCATTTTGATGTGGTAGTACGCATCCTGAAGATCTATGGAGCACATCCAATCGTCCTGACCCAAAAAGGGTAGAATGGACTGAAGCATGAACATCCGGAACTTCGTTCTTTGAACAGACTTGTTTAGTCTGCTGAGATCCAAAATGGGTCTCCAGTCCCCTGTCTTCTTTGGTACCAAAAAGAACTTTGAGTAAATTCTGAATACTTGCTGGTCTGCTGGGACTTGTTGGATGGCCCGTTTTTTTAGCAGTCTTGAAATTTCTTGTACTGCCTGTTCCCTTAGACTGGGTGTAACATCTAGAATGGGGTTGTTTGATTTTAAGGAAGTGTGGACAAACGGGATTTTGTAACCTCCGGATATGATAGACTGTACCCATCTGTCTCGAGTGATGAGACACCAGTCTTCTGGGTACAGAGAAAACCTTCCCCTGACTGCCTCCGAAGACGGACAGCCGGGCAGCCCCTCAGGGGTGCTGGAAGGACTTGTCAGAGACAGATTCTCTGCTGCCCTGATTCTGCGGACCCCCTCTGCCCCACGTGTGTCATCTATTGCTGTTCCCTCCTCTGCCTCTGGAGGGAAACTCGCCACGTGTGTCAGGCACGGCTCCCTGGGGTTTCCGGAACCACATCTTCCCACTCTTCTGACCCTTAGGGTATGGTCTAGAGGGAGTGAAAAAACGGACTCCAATGGCAGAGAGACTCTTGCCTTCCTGCTCACACCTGGTAAGTGTATCTTTCACCTGAAGTCCAAACAGAGCCGAACCATCAAAAGGGGTGTTGGTGAATGATGCCTTGAAGGGATCAACGAAGTTACATAACCGCATCCAGGCATGCCTTCTCAAAGCCACGCCTGTGCCTGCGGCTCTACTCGCCCCATCAGCTGCATACGAAATGAGCCGCATGGAGGAGTTAACAATAGAATTAAGAGTCGCCAGCTGGGAGTTTATCTTGTCTTGAGCCCCGCAGCTGATGGATCTTGCAGGGTATCTTCTAGCTCCTTGAGGAGATCCCTCTGAAGACGGGTGAAGTGGCACAAATAATTCAGCGACCGCATGGAGAAGGTCGCTGAGGAAAACATCCGCTTCCCGTATCTATCCATCATCCTAGACTCTTTATTAGGGGGATGGACAGGTACAGAAGTGTCAGCCAACTCCTTTTTCGTGGCAGCTGCTACCACCATGGCATCAATGGGGACACCCTTTGTCAGAAACTGTTTATCTTGGGGGGCCGTGATAAACTTTGTGGGCCTGCGAGAGGTTGGTTCCAGTGTGTCCGGAGCTGACCACTCCTTCCGAGCCACCACTTCCATTAATGGATCGAAAGGCGGAGACACCCAGGAGGTGGAGGGGCGAGAACCAAATGCATCCAAGTATACCGACTCGTCCTCAGAAGGGTTAAGGGCAGACCAGTTCCCCCTCTGCTTAAGGATCTCAAGTATGTCTGAGAAAGAGACATCTTCAGAGGGGGATCTTGAGGACCCTTCCGAATCCTCCAAGTCAGTATCTGACGTGACCGACTCTGGGGAGTCAATATGTTTCCTCTTACATTTCCGCTTTTGAGGGGGCTCCACTGAAATCTCAGGGGAGGCCTCGGAAGAGGAAGATACAACCAGTGGGGAGACCTGGAGCATTTGATCCCCTCGCTTGGGGTCTGGAGGAGGGGCAGAAACAGAAGCAGGCACCTTGGGGGGAGGAGCTGAAGGGGCTGATTGAGGTGCAGACTCAGAAATCAGCACGCTCCTCATGACCTCGAAGGCGCCCCTGTCTGGCACAGAAGAGGGCCCCCGCTCTGAGGAGATGGGAATCCTCTCTGGCACTGAAAGGGACGGCTCCGAGGCCGATGTGGTAGCCGAGCTTACCTGCGCAGAGGCTCCGAGAGGGAGAACAGGGTCAGACAAGGGTCCGATGCCACTCGCCCCCTCAGAGCCGATGAGGGAGTCTCGGTGCCCAGATCCCTCCAAGGACGGAACCATTGAAGAAATCGGAGCCGACGAGGGAGTCTCGGCACCCAGATCCCTCCAAGGACGGAACCATTGAAGAAATCACAGCCGACGAAGGAGCCGAAAGGGGAAGCATCGGCGCCGACGTTTCCAGGATCCGAGCCCCAACAAGCTCCGGTTCCGAACTGACAGGAGGAGTCGGAGGAGGAACTACTTCAGAAAAGGGAGCAGCCACAGCCTGATGAGGAGGGTTAGTTAACATTTCAGCCAGGGCCTGCGATTTGAGGAGTCTACTAACCACTCTCTCCAAGTCATGATCGGACAGCCTCGAGGACCGAGAAGAGTGGGACCTATGGGTCCGTTCAGACTGTAGCAAAGGTGATCCCGGAGCCGAGCGAATCGACTCCAGTGATGGCAATCTGGATTACTTATGGCTCCCTGATGGCTCCGACACCAAGGTCGGAGCAGAGGGAGATTTTGATACTCCGGTCCCGACCGGAACCGAAATTGAAGCAGATGCTTCACCTGGTGACGGCTCCGTACTGGGAGCCGACGGCTTGGTGGGCTTAGGGTTTTAGCTGGCTGAGACTTTGCTGGAGACCCCTCGGGTTTTAGTAAACCCCTGAGAATTAACTTGTTCCTACGCTCCTGCAGGACTCACGGACTAAAGGCATGACATACCGAGCAAGAGTCCTGCAGGTGTAGGGAACCCAAACAATAAACACAAGAAGTGTGACCATCCGTCAGAGACATTTTCTGACAGCACGAGTCACACTTCTTGAACCCTAATACCTTGGTATCCTTTGACATGTTATAAATAAAAGGAATACCGATGGATGAAATTTTAGACTAGTGCAAAGAAACACACACACACACACACACACACACACACACACACACACACACACACTAGTCCCACACCTTCACACAAAAATTTTAGGTAACTATACTAACAAAAACTAAGAGACTACTTCCTACTGAAAACAATATAAAAGGGAAGGGGATAGCCTCTAACAAATGGCCTACTTAGGGTGATAGGGGGGAGGGGAGAAACTCTCTAAGTAAAAACGAGTTTCCTAAGGGTCAGAAAACACAGGGAAACTAAGACTAGTCTACAGTACTACTCTGATTTAACAAAAGATTCGAAAAATATACACTAACAGTTTAACTACTAAAAATACAAAAAATTAATACGACCTGAGCCAGTGAAGCGCAACCTCGTAGCTGAAGCGGCAAATGAAATCTGAGGGTCTAGTGCCAGGCATTGTGGGATATAAGGAGGCCTCGAGCCAGTAAGTAGCTCTCGAGCTTTAGAAAATGGCAGAGTCGGAGCTGAGGGTCGGCTCCGAACCCAACCAGCAAGAACGAAGGTGAGAGAGACAACTTAACATCTCTCATTGTGCCATGGAGCTGTTTGTGCCTGCATTGCCAACAAGAGATGGTGAGATTGTTTTACCTGAAACTGAAATTGTCATGGAAGTACAATGGATGGCCTTGATAATGCACTACTTATTTGCTTTATAGAAGACAAACAGAAGAAAGATGGCACAGAAGTTTTCCCAGGGAGAACTACGGAATATTGTTGCCTGTTGAGTGCAATAAAGTCTATGAACAGGTTAAATATCAAGAATACTAGTCTGATAGAGAAGCTACAGGGTGAAAGTAGAGATGCCTTTGAGGGCCTGAAAAAGTACTCAGTAGCCTGTGTGATTTTCTGCTGCAGTTGCAGTGAAGCAGCACCAGCAGTATGAAGCATAATGCTATAAAACAAAACAGTGTTATGCAAACCACTGGTTCACATTGTGAGTAAAAAGGCAGAAACTATAAAAAGGTATGACATTTGAGATGCGATACTTTGGCCTTGGGTCTTCCTGTACAAAATGTGAGAGTTATGAATAGTTAGTGAAATAAAATTTGAGACTTACTAGTTGGCTGATAATTTGTGATGTTTAATAAACACATTGCCTTGCTGGTATATGGGTAGCAGTCCCTGTTACCCTTCTTCTGGTAGCCTACCAAAGCTCAGAGCTCTGCCTACAGCCTGTTTATGGGTGTGATGTCAATCACCTGGCAGTACAGAGAGTACTTTTCAGTTTCCTAGTGCCATAGTAAGAGAAGGATGTCTTGAAAGACTGCCCTTACTCTTGATCTCTTCAGATGCAGAGCTCAGATAAACCCTTTGACCTTTATTTCCATCCTCTGCTTTTTTTTTCTGTGGGTGCTTGACTACTGTATTTTACTACTTTGCTTTTTTTTTTTTGATTGGGAAATGACATATGCTTGGAGTTTTACTTTACCTACAGTAAAAGATTTATATTTTTATCTTATGCTAATTCTTGGTTTCTATGGGATTTTAGACCCTTTTATTGTGTTTTAGGACAACTGGTAAATGTTTAACTGAATTTCTGTACTATGGCCATTTTAGTGCAGTTCCTCTCACTGCCTTGTGCTTCCAGACCTGAGAGTTAATTGTGTCTGTTAATTCCATTGAAAAAAAGTTTCATTTGAAAGATTTGACAGGATAATTTGTTGTTTTACAATATTCTGTTTGGGGCTATAATTATTTGAGGTGTTTGAGTACATTTACAGACTTTTAAATGATTTTCTGTTTAAATCATGCTTTTTGTGACATTTTCTATGTTAAACATTTCTGACAGGAAATGTTCATAAGTATACACGTTAGTTCTTGTCTAAGGCCAAGTTGTGCTGTTTTTAATCAGCTGTGGCTGAAATTAGCCTTTCTTAAAATTGGAGGACTTTTGTGACTTGTATTTTGTGCTTAGTCAGTATTACTGAAACTACTTTCATTTTACTTGGTGCAGTGGTCAGAATGCTATCCCTAAAATAATAGATTCAGACTGCTACTTAGAGCAAGAATAGTTGGATTTGTCCATTTTTACTGGGCTAATCAGGAAGCCAGTATTTGGCATTGATTGTGACAGTGTTTTTGCCCCCTGACTTGAAGGACTCAGGTACAGTGCCCGCCACCCACCATCTACCCATTGTTTACCTAAAAACATAGAAATAAGTTAAGAAATAGGCCTCATCCCACAGCTTGTGACTCCACAGTAGCCTGGAGCAGGATATCAGACCACTTGCCTTCTTCTGCCTCCAGATCCCTTGGTATGATGTTAGTACCACAACAGTGCATGACATGAGGGTCAGACATGTCCTCCAGATTTATACCATTGCCTGGTTCAGGTTTGGGAGAAACAAATTCTTTAGGTGTAGGGGAAGTCAGGAGTGCAGAATCTGTTGCCAGTGTTGATACGTCTCTCTCCCAGGGGATTCTCCCACTAGTGTAATGCATGCAAAAGAGAAAGAAGACTCATCTCACTTCATGGCAGCAGTCTCTGATTCTGTTTCAAACTGAGATGATGGCTATGGCTAGATCCATTGTTCAGGCAGTTGATTAAGAGGTACAAACCTTGGTTATGAGTAATGTTGGTGCTCCTACTCCCATTCAACCACCCAGGGATCATGATTTTGAAGAGGATCTGTAATCTGAGGTTTCAGAAATGTCAGAATCTGATCAGTCATTTTGCTCTGAGGATGAACAGGTTCAAAAATCCAAACAGATGTTTTCTTTTTCCCAAATGCTGGCTAGATTTAGTGATGTTTTCAATTGGGAGCAATCACTGACTGCCCCTGAGATCAGCAGGGTATATGATCTTTCTTTCAGAGGATGAGGCCCCAGTTGTGGCAAGCTTCCCTTCATTGATCCCAGCACTGGAGGATGTTTTTAAGGAAAGTTTACAATTTTTCTCTGCTGAATGAGCCTCTGCCTAAAAAAGTGTTTAAGAAATTCAAGCTATACTCGACCATGCCTGGCCACCAATCTGCCTTGTCTGCAGATACTGCTTCTGTGTTCTCAGTGACTTCTTTCAATAAAAAAGGCTATGTTTTCCTCAAACCCAGTCAATTCCGATAAGCTAGTCAAGTGGCTAGAATCTCAGGGAAAGAAGCTGGTGCAGTCCAGCATGGTAGCTTTTAAAATGTTTAACTTCCCATGTTTTCTGTAGAAGTTTGTGTTGAGGTGTATGTATAGTTTAGACAAATTTGCAGAAGCATTACCTGCTGAGCAAAAGGTATATGTCAAATATACTGTTTCTGATGTTTTTCAGGTGTCCAAACATGCTTTAAAAAGTGTCTTGGAAGGGGGCCAATACTGTTTCTAGTAATGCAGTGATGGTAGTGGTTATTAGGAGGTATGCTTGGTTGCACAGACAACATTTTTCTGCTGAGTTATAAAGTTAGATTATGAATGCTTCACTTGATTCTGATTGTGTGTTTGGTATAACAGGGAATCAGATCCTTAAACACTGAGATGACAGAGATGAACTGATGTTCCATATTCCCAAGTTTCCCTCTATTAACCAGGATCATTTTTGGTGGGCTAACAGATGTTCCAGCTGAACAAAAAACAAGACAATAAAAAGAAATGGCAGGATGAGTACTCTGGCAAACCTAACAATGGTGCTCTTTTCCTAAGAAGGATAACCCCCATCCAACTTATGAGTATGCCAAGGGCTAGCACCCCCCCCCCAGATGCCACGTCTCAAAAGTTAGCTCTCAGAAAGCATTCTGGCCATCAATGGTTTTCAAGAAATGGGTGCACAACATTATTGGCAGAGGTTACAGGTGGTAGTGGAAGGTACATTTGCCTCTGTTCAAGGGGGGGGGGGTTCCCTCTCAAAAGCTGGACCAGACTTTGTTATTCCTTCCTATACTCTGGCAAATGCTGGACCCAGGGATCATAGAACTGGTCCCTCCTTCATTGACAATGAAAGGTTACCACTCCAGAATTTTCCTGGTTCCCAAAAAAGAACTTATGAAAATTCAGTGGTATCCCAGAATTGTTGGACCCAGCAACTACATTCCCTGGAATCTCAATTACTAGAGCCACCCTTCATTAGACAAGAATTAGAGTGGTGGATACCACATCTCAATATCAGTCCTGGACTTCCCTTCTTCCCTCCTGTTCCAATGCAATCTCTACAGACAGACTCATCTGACTTACCTTGGAGAGCTGTGTCAACAGGAGTGCAACTGCACGCCACTTGGGATTGCAAGGATGCATGTAAGCACATCAATATCAAGGAAACTTGACAGTGATCCTCACCTTAAAAGTTCTTCACCATTAATGGACTCAGGTCCTCTTCTTGTGGTTATGGACAACACCACAGTGATGTGATACCTTAACAAACTAGGAGGTACAAGGTCACACCCTCTGTGCCAGTTGGCAATGATGACCTTGGAGCTGACTTTGCAGCATTCTCTGACTCTTCAGACATCATACATTCCTACAGAGCAAAACGTGGCAGGCAGACTAAGCAGATCCTGGGCAGACTCATATGAGTGGCAGTGCAAGGCAGTGGTGTTCCAGGATCTAGTCCAAATGCAGGAACTGCCTCAAATAGATCTTTTATCTCCTTTCAAAGAAAGCAGCTGGAGAGATTCTGTTCCAGACATCCTTGCAGATATGCTTGGAGGACAAATTCTCATTTACCTAGACAGGAATGTTCCTGTATGCATTTCTACCCTTTCCACTGATTCACAAAGTACTTCTGAAGGTTCTGAAAGAAATGTCAAAGATCATTGTGGTGACCCCCTACTGACCCAGGCAATTTTGGTTCTCCCTTCTTACGGTATTGGCCTAGGGTAATTACCACAGACATCTTCACACACTGGATTTGCTCACACCATTTTAGAGTTGACTGGTGCACCCCACTGTGGAGCAACTACAACTGCAGCCTGGATGGTTCAATCTTGACTCCGTTTAGGTACTTGTTTCATAAGGATGTGCAGCGGGTGTTAATGGAGGCCAGAAAACCTTACTAAAAAATCTTATGCTTACAAATGGATGAGAGTTTCCAAATGATGCCTGAATGGGAACAGAGGGTCCCTAGACATTAACATCCCTCTGGTCTTGAAGCATTTGTGTGAACTACTTCCAGATGGCCTATCATATGCATCTATTTGGGTGCATTCAAAGGCCATCTCTGCTTGTCAACCAATGGACTGCCCTCTTTCTTTTTCTCTTGTGGTAAAACAGTTCATGAAAGGAGTATTGCATATAAGAGCCTCTCACAAGCAAATTCCTCCTTCATGGAATATCAATTATGTTCTGGGAAAACTTGACCTTATCACATTTTGAACAGACTACTCAAGCTGATCTGAAGTTCTTAATGTGGAAAACTATTATGTTTTTTGCTCTGATATCTGGAAGGTGAGTCTCTGTGCTGCAAGTTCTCATGGTGATACAACTCTACTTGATTTTCAACAGGAACTTTGTTGTGTTGCCCAGTAAGCCCTCTTCCATGCCAAAAGTGGTCTCAGAATTCATTCTCAGTCTAATAATCTCCCTATGTCCTTCCCAGAACCTTATAATAACAGAGAGGATACCTTATGCCTTAGATGTGCATCAACAGCTCAGGTACTATCTTGACAGAATGAAACCTTTCAGGAAGGCTAAAAAGTTGTTTCCTATATGGGGTAAGAAAGGGTCAACCAGTCTACAGCAAACCATTCTTCGTTGGTTGTCTTCTGGTAATTTTTTTTTGTTACACCCTCCATGGCAAAGTGAATCCAGACAAGGTAAAAGTGCATTCCACAAGAGCCTTTTCCTCTTCAGTGACATTATGGAAAGGAGTGGACTCTTATAAGTATTCTAAAAGCAGCACCTTGGCCCTTGTCCATACCTTTCTAAAACACTACATCTGGATGCTTTTTCTAAATCCACAGCTGGCATCACTAGGATCATTCTCCAGGACACCTGAACCCTTATCCTTCCTTCTCCCAGTTTGGGTAAGCTTTGGAAATCTATCCATGTACCAGTAAGGTGGTGTGTTTGTTGAATATAGTACTGTTGTAAGTCCAATTTAATTGTAACAGAAGATGTTCACAGAACACACTGCCTTACGAGCAGTACTCACCAACCATTCCCCTTTTTCAAATGTACATAGATTGGTGTTAGAGTTGCTGGTGAGTTATGCTCAACGGCCTTTATTGTGTGGAGGGGGGCTTGGTTTGGAACAGTAGGTGTTTACAAAGCTTGCATTTTAATCTTCTCTTCCTGCTTGATGCTAGAAAACCTGAAGGATCCTGGCAGTGGGTCTGAAAGGTAGTCCCTACCCTGCCAGGTGATTAGACCATCAAACCCATAGACAGGCAGTGGCAAGTGCTCTGAGCTTTGGTAGACTGCCAGAGGGAGGGTGGCAGAGAACTACAACCCAAATGCCAGTAATGCAGTGTGTTCTATAAACATCTATTGTTACTAAGTTGGACTTATACAACTGTATTTTGTCTAATATAAATAATATGTTTTAGGAATATGATGCATGACTACTATTCCAACCTCATCCATAAATGAAGCAAAAAATGCAACATGTGGCCTTGCATGGCAAGAGAAATGCTCTTCAGTCTTCACAACTGCAGGATGGCAATTCATTGCCCAAATCAACTGTACATGTTTTCACACACTTTGACTCACTTTGTTTTTGAACATGTAAGTTCTATCAGTCAGAGTTATATGTATCTTATCAAAAGTAGTTAAGAACCTCTACATCACACGTATTACATGGCCTCATGGACGATTCTTCAAAAATACAGGTATGTCTTCCTCATGTTTCTTACATTTTTCGTGTCCTTGGCATTTAACTTCACATACCAAGATGCAATACAGAAAATATAACTAAAACTATTAAATATGTAACACTCCACAGTCAATACACTTCTGCTTCGGGCATCGCACAGCAAGAAAGACTGATGTAATGGCATCGGCTGCATGTTTTATACCCCTGATGACCTGACGTCATGGAAGAAGGGACAGCAACCGACGCAGGACCCAAAACTTTGTTAATCAGGCTGACTGAGGGCAACCTGCCAGCAGATTACCCCAAATGTAATGACTGCAACAGTGAAACACGAAGAACATCTTCAACGCTCTTTCACACTCACCCATATCTCCAAATCTTATTATCTTCACAGAACTGAACTTGTACAACTATTGTGTAATATTTGTGATTTGCCACAAATATTCAAGTACCAACTATTTTTTAGTCATCCATAAATTAACCATTCCATTCTATTTCTCAAAACTGGAAAAGAAAAATTGCATGCAATAAGTCATCATACTATTTTAGTTCTTTCATCACAAACACAAAACAACTTGCAAGTCTGACAGTATTAACACAGCAAATACACCTTTGCTGTGGTGTTATATCCCACACACTTTATTATCATTATTCTATTCCATTATTTATTTTGACTGTTAGTCATGTCAAGACAGTGGTCTTTTCTCAAGTGACTCACAAGGTTGCCTTCATACCAATTTGGACTGAGCACTGGGAAACTTCCATTACTTTAGTCAGGGTGGATGGCAGGACAATGACAGCAGACAACTAAGGAAGATACTGAGCACAATGGATACTCTGATCATACTGTGGAATTAAATTCTCTGCTAGCTGCAGTGGGAAGATATTGCTTACATTCTGGAGTCAGTACCTATGGAAGACACAGTGGGTGGACTGCCTAATTAGTTCTTTTTCAACTGTTGGTGGAAAAAAGTCTCAAAGTGACTTTGTGTTTTCCTGGAGAAGAAATGGATTGCTATTGTCTTGACATTTAAATACTGTTTCATCTGTACAGGAATTATTTATCAATGAGACAAACATGGAGTTCTTATTGTGTGCAAAGAGGGAGACATTTTCTAGTATGCGTCTACAGGAAAGGGTTGCATTGTCCCCAGTAGCACTAGCAGTCAACTCTACTACGTCATGTGCACATACAGATTGTGTAAACCAGTGGTGATAATACAATATAAAAAAGTACCTGTTTAAAAGATAGGACATTTTGGATAGAGTTTTTTCATCCTTGGGATTTATAACATTTAAGCGCATTATCACAGTTGGACAGTGAACATTTTTGCAAAGCGACATTTCAAGCATTAGACCTTTTAGAGAAATATGTGCATTATTTGAAAAAAGAAAAACGATTTCCCATTTAATAGCTACACTATACTTTCCAAACATTTTCTAATAGAAAGTACAGTTGTGTAAGTAAACTTATCATAAGAGCAGATGTGCGAATGATCACTGCTGCAGTAGCCTTAGCTATATGGGTTACATCCTGCCAAGGATATAACGGCAGGTCAGCTTCCAAAGTTTTAAAGCACCTTCCACAAGCTCAAACTGTTAAGCAGCTCGAGCTGAACTGCCTAAAAAGACAGGTTCAAGCTCAAAGCTATTCAGAGCTTTCATGCCACATGAGAGACAGAGAGGGTAAGCCCTGAGATGATATAAGTAAAAAAAAAAATATATATATATATATATATATTATATATTATATACACCGTATTTCCCCAAAAATAAGGCTGGGTCTTATACTCTTTTCCCAGATAAAATATGCATTAGGGCTTATTATCACGGTATGCCTTATTTACCCCCTTTACAACAATCTAAATTTATTCATTTATTCATGTACAAAAATCGACATTTATTCATGTACACAAATCGACATTTATTCATGTACACAAATTGACATTTATTTGGTAGTTTTCTGTTATTTGACAACAGTTCTAAGTAACGCGTTAACAGTTGTGCGAGAATTCTACATAAACAGTGCAACAGATATTTCAACTTCAGAATATCTACACCTTCGCTTTCACAGTGCAATATTTCATGCTTAACAGAAAGTGCAGAAAAATCTCAATACATGTGTATTGGAGGATGGGAATAAAACTGAAAGCAGAAGCAATTCATTCTGTTGCCCCGATAATGGAAAAGTTATTCAGATACAGTCATGTCATCTTCTTCTGGAACATTGTCATAAGTCTCCAACCTCCGAATTCCGGCCTGAATTTCTTGCGACTCCATTTTCTGTAGAACAATTGGCCCCAATCGGTCATGCCTAGCAACAGAGCTCTCCTTAAATGATCACTGCTTGTCCAAGTAGCCTGCTCGTAGTGCATTGGCAACACAGCTGTTAGTGATTTTATCCCATGAATTTTTCACCCAAGTCTTGACCTCTTGCAGGCTAGGCTTCAGAAAGTTTCCATGCTGATTTCTCTCCATTCTATTTTCAATGTAGTCATTGAGTTCCATGCCCAAATGGTCCTTGAATGGCTTGTTTATTGCAATATCAAGAGTCTGGAGATAGGCAGTCATTCCTGCGGAAATTACTATTTGATCTATTCTTCTCCGTGCAAGGAATTGCTTCATGTCTTTAGGGCGGTGAGTGCTGGCTGAATCCCAGACTAGCAGACCTCTTTCGCCACCTTGCAAAACAAGTGGCAGCATTACGTCGACCCACTTCTTTATAACTGCTTGTGTGCACCAGGCTTTTTCAGTTTCAAGAATATAAATGCCTGAAACATGTTCAGTCTTATCTTTCTTGTGCTAACTAATGATTAGAGGTGGGGTTTCCTTTCCATCTAGATGAATTGCCAAAATACAAGTAACACGTGCACTCTCGTAACTAGTGGAGGGAATGTAGACTGACAAGGCACCCATCTGATCAATTGTTGTTTGAGATCCTTGGCCCATAAACATTGCAGTTTCATCCATAGAAATCATATTGGAGAGATGGTATTTAGAAAAGTCAATGGCATCAACAAAGGACTTGAATGCAAGTGCACGTTTAATAACTTCAGTATCTTCCAGCTTGAACAGTGTTGTTGATCTTCTTAAGAGACAGTTCATATCGCTGAAGGAAGCCATCCAGCCAATGTTGTGATGCCTTGAATTTTTCTGGGGCTATTTCTAACTGTGGTGCCATTGCAAGGGCAAATGCTTGAATATCAGCCCTGCGCACAACCAAAGCCTTTGCTCTCCTGTTAGCAATCCATTCACAGATGATGTCTTCCAGCTCAGGAAATAATGGCTGCCAACCTGATCCACACTTGCACTTCTTAGCATTTCCCTCGTCGGCCTGTTGACTGAGGTTGTCATACGCTGCACACCATTTTCGGACCATTCGGAGATCTAACGTCTTCTCTTTGCAGAAAGCCATCAGATTTTTTCCCCTGGAGTCCTTCATGATTCCTTTCTTGTACTCAACAGAATAGCTCTTTCTTTTTGCACTCATCTTGTCTGGGGGGAGTTAACTGAAGACTTACGAGACCGGAGTGGCAACAGAAAATGGCGATGGTTAAGAAGAAACAACCACAGCCGTTCGTTATCAAGTGCGCGCACTTTACGCATGTTGTCTGTACTTTGACCAATCAAAGTACACCTGCCAGTGTTTTATGGGCCAAGGATCTCAGCCGTCAAGTGTGAGTGATGATTAAGGTTACAGTAAGAATTGTGGAGGACTCCCAGGGAAAGAATCTTGCGACTTTCTGCAAAGAGAAGTTGGGTGTCCGAATGGTCTGAAAATGGTGAGCAGAGTACGATAACCTCAGTCAACGGGTGTCAATAATATTATTTTATAATTCAACATGTCCGTCGAGTGTTGTTGACTATCTTAACTGGGGCTTATTTGGGGTAGGGCTTATATCATGACCACCCTGGAAAACCATGCTAGGCCTTATTCTCTGGTTAGGTCTTATTTACGAAGAAATATGGTAATATATATATATATATATATATATATATATATATATATATATATATATATATATGGGTTCCCTTCATATGAATGAAAGTTCATATGAACGAAACCTGGAAGATCGGGACCAGATGTTCAATACTGTAAAACATCGAAACCCCAGAAGCGCGAAATTTAAAATCCCGACATTACGGGATTGTGTTTAGCGCTTCTAGTGTTTCGATGCCCGTAAGTATGTATGTGTAAGTGTCTGTTTGAGGGATAGTGGTGTGTGTAAGTGTGTGTTGTGAGTGTGGTGTGTGTTTGTGAGGGAATGTAATGAGTGGGTGTGAGTGTGCCTTGTGTGTCTGTTTGTGCGATGTCGGAGTTATGAGTGCAAACTTTACATTCAGACATTACGGGACTGTGATCTAGCAGTGCTGGTATTGCGATGCAGGTAAGTATGAATGTCTAAGTGTGTGTTTGAGGGGTAGTGGTGTGTGTAATGAATGTGGTGTGTGTCTGTTTGGGAATGTAATGTAATGTGTGGGTGTGAGTGTGCCTTGTGTGTCTGTTTGTGCGATCTTGGAGTTTGAATAATAAAGAAGGGGGGTGTGGGGGGTGCAGGGGAGCTCGCCCCCCTTCCTATACGGTTTGTAGTATTGTGTGTTAGGTACTTTGGGGTTGTTGTGTGTGTATGTGTGTGTTTGTGATGTTTGTGTTGGTGTTTCATGTTTTTGGGTTTCATTGTCGTGAATGTTCGTTGTTGTGGAGTTTCATTGATCTGGTCTCGTTTTGGGTTTCGGTAAAGTGGGCTGGCGTAATGAAGTAGATCCATATATATATATATTTTATATATATATATACATATACATACATATATATATATATATATATATATATATACACATATATATATATACACACATATATATATATATATATATATATATATATATATATATATATATATATACACATATATATATATACACATATATATATATATAGATCTAGGATACATGCTCGACTACCATGTGTCCGAATCACTAAACATCGAACACACATACGCGAAAGTGCTGAAAACTGAAAAGTACTTCCGTGTATGTGTACTTCCCTTACTTTAATATTCGCACTCCGAGATCGCACTACAGTGGGGAAAAGGGAATTTTCCCTTACCCGCACTGTAGTCCAATCTACGAAACAGGCACACATACACGGAAGCGCTTTTCGGTTTTCAGCGCTTTTGTGTATGTGTGTTCGATGTTTAGTGATTCGGACACATGGTAGTCGAGCATGTGCCCTAGCTCCATATATTATATATATATATATATATATATATATATATATATATATATATATATACATACACGGGTCCCCTTCACATGGTTGACATTTCTTAAAGCAGAAGATCATATGATTGACTTTTAAAATGTCGACCATGTGGAACGGGTATCTCCGTACAGTGCGGATGGAAAGATTTCCATCTTCTGCACTGTAGTGCGATCTCGGAGTTGGTATATTTAAGTTTCAGGGGTGTGAGGGGCGTAGCAATGTTAAATTTAGTGATTGTTGTGTTTTTTGCTTTTACTTTACATGATTGACATTTTGAAGTTTGATCATAAGGTCTTGGCCATATGGTTTTCGGCTTTCTGAAATGTCGATCATGTAAAGTAGACCCATATATATATATATATATATATATATATATATATATATATATATACACACACGCACACACACACACGCGCACACACACACACACACACACACCACGCACACACCACGCACACGCCACGCACACGCCACGCAGACACCACACACACACACCACACACACACACACACACACACACACACACACACACACACACACACACACACACACACACACACACACACACACACACACACACATACACACACCCTGGCAAAAGAATATACTCAAAAAACTAAAGAGGGTGGAAGAAGGGAGAGGTTACAGCAGCAGTGATCAACATCTACAGTTACGGTAAGTTTACCTAAAAAAATAACTGTACTATGTTCCTCATATTGATCAATGCTGCAGTAGCCTAAGCTATATGGGTAGATTACCTAGCTCACGGCATTTGTGAAGCAGAAGCAGGAGGATCAGGAAGCGCTGGAAAATGGTCATAGTAGAGCCTGTACACCGAAAAAGGAATCAAGCTTCTTGTGCTTTGTAAAAGTACTTACAGAAGATCAGTCTGCTGCTTCCAAAGCACTTCTAGAATCAACCCCTTTCCAAAAAGCTATAGATTAAATCAAGGCCCTGGTACAGTGACAGCCTTGACTCTGGAATAGTTTTGTTGTGGTAATAACAACAAAAGGCAACAACCGGAGGCAACCATTTAGGAACAATCTATTTTACATAGGTTGTCCTTTCTTCTTACCTTCGCAAGAAGTAAACTGATTGAAAGAGTTGAAAGATTTTGTTCTGTCAAGATAGTACTTGAATTGTCTGTGGACATCTAAGGTATGGAGTATCCTTTCTCCTTCATTTTTCGGTTCAGGAAAGAAAACAGAGAGATGGATAGTTTGGCTTAAAGTAAACTCAGACACTGCTTTATGCATGAAAGAAAGATTAGTTCTCAAAGAAATCCTGTGTCTGTAGAAAATGAGACAGGGCTGATTCACCATAAGATCTTGTAATTCAGATACTCTTCTTGCAGGGTTCAGAGCAATCAGTAAAACACTCTTCCATGTTAAAAACCTCAAGTCAGCCAGACAAGCTGGTTAAAATTTAGCAAGTGTTAGCTTTTCTAACACAAAATTAAGATCCCAAATAGGAACTACTGGTTTTCTTGGAGGTTCATTATGCAAAACCCCTTTCAAAAACATTTTCAAATGAGAATGCACTGAAAAGGGGGATTCATGGGCAAATATGCTGAAATGGCTGACAAATTAACCTTGAAGGAGGAGTAAGAAAGGTCATAGGATAGTACCTCACAAAAAGGGAAACACTAGCCCTGAAAGGGTACCTGTTATGTTGTTGGCACCAGCTAGAAAACTTTACATTTCTTAATATATGTTTTTCTAGTAGCAGGCTTTCTTGCTTCCATTAATACCTGTTCCATGTCCTTAGTAAATAGGTGCCTAAAGGGAATTAAGACCGTATCACCCAGGCAATCAGTTGAAGTTGATTGGGGTTGGGATTGTATCAGACACCCCTGTCCTTGTGTGAATAGATCCATTCTGTGACGAAGCTAGTGATAATTGCCTCTGGCCATTTCTAAAAGAAGAGACAACCACTGTTATCTGGACTAGAAGGGAGTCACTACAATTATCTTGGGGGATTCCTTCTGAATCTTCAGAAGTACCCTGGATATCAGAGGAAAAGGTGGAAAAGCATTAAGGAACATTCCTGTCTAAGGAAAGGAAAAGGCATTTGTCTTACATGCCTTCTTAGGTGGAGTCCTGGAGAAAAATTTGCCAGCGTATTGTTCTGAAAGGAGGCAAAGATGTCTACTCATGGAGCTCCACACGGAAGACACCTGACCTAGTTTTCATTTGTGAGTGTCTGTCTTTGTCCTGCTCAACTTGTCTGCCACACAAATTTGCTCTGAAAGGTTGCAGGATTACTGTACAGTAAGACTGCTGCAAAGCTATATCCCAAGTTACCATGGCTAGTCTGCAAAGGGGGTAAGACCTGGTTCCTCCTTCTTCTTGATGTATCACATGACTGTGGTACTGTCTTTAACAACTTGAAGAGGTTCAGGGGACTAAAGATGATTCACAGAGTTGAATGCCTTAATTAGAGGAAGCATCTCTTGTATTTTTGTGCGTACATCTGTCCTTGGTGCCCGAAACACCTTGCAGTTTTATCCCTCCCTCTACTACTCTCCAAGCAAAGTTCAAAGTGTCTGTGGTGATTGACAGCTTTCATGTAGGGGGGAAGGGGAGACCTAGAGTTAGGAATATTTGCTATCTCCACCAAGGGATTTCTCTTCTGGCAAATCTCAGAACAGGGATTTGAAAACATAACGGGTGTTGGTGCTGAGATTAAAAAGACTTCAGATTCTATTGCATCTTTTTCATGCTGAGTCTTATTATGAGAATCATAGATGCAATGAGTTCCAAACACCTGAGGTATTCCCTTGTAGAGACTGAAATCTGAGTGGAAAAAACCCTAAGAATACATCTAGATTTAGATCTATGTTTTCTTGTGAAAGAAAAGCTCCTTGAACTGTGCTCTCTAGCAGATAACCCAAAAACATAACCCTGCATGATGGAGTCAAAACAGATTTTTGAATTTTCTCTTCGAATCCCAGCTTGTGTAAGAGATCTCTCACCTAAGAGAGTGACTCCTGACACTTTTAGACTCTGAAAAGATAAGCAAGTAATCTAAATATGGAAGAATGTGCATACTCTGTAGCCTGAAACGAACTGTAACTGGAGCTAGACACTATGTGAATGCTCTTGGAGCAGTGGATAATCCAAAGTATAAGGCAGACAACTGATAATATAAGCCAGACACACAACCTTAAGAAATGTAAGAAATGTGGATGAATAGGGATAAAATGATAAGCATTTTTTCAAATCCAGTGTTACCAGAAAACTTAAGTGAAGAAGAAAAAAAAAGAGATAACAGGTTATGAAGTGACATCATTCTAAACTTGGGCACTATCACAAGTTAGTTTAGGAATTAAAGCTCAACAATTGTTCTCCTGGTATTTTCTTTCTTTAGCAACAAAACATCCTTAAATAAAAAAAACTTTCTCAAACTGAGAAGGCGGATCTGGAACTATTACTACCCTGAGAAAGTGGGTCTACTTTGTTTTGTTGAATCTCATTTCACTGAATTTCATTTCACCCTGACCACAATACTGAAAACACAAATTACTGTAAACTCATTTCACTGAATCTCATTTCACTGAACTGAACTTAGTATATATGGCACTGTGTAGAGTACTATAAGACAAGTAAAAGGTATATGCCCTTTTCCTCACTGTAGTGCAATCCTGGAGTTAGTATATACAGTTAGGGGGTGTGGGGGGGCACAGCCCCCCACATTGGGGTGTGTGGAGAGAGTAGACTCCTAACTTGTTTTATATTTTATTTTACCAAAAACTTCAAAACAATACATTTTAAGCAATAGACATGCACAGTTGCAACACCAATGACTAACTCTCTCCAGAAGATAATATGTACTCAAACTAAGTGAGGCCTATGCCCACCACACACCCCAATGTGGGGGGTTGTGCCCCCCACAGCCCCCTTAACTATATATACTAACTCCAGGATCACACTACAGTGGAGAAAAGGGCATATACCTTTTATTTGCCTTACAGTACTCTGCACAGTGCCATATATACTAACTGCAGTTCAGTGAAATGAGATTCAGTGAAATGAGTTTTCAGTAATTTCAGTTTTTAGCGAAGTGGTTGGGCTGAAATGAAATTCAGTGAACTGAGATTCAACGAAACAAAGTAGACCCGAGAAAGCATATGTAGGACAGGGGAAATAGAGGAGTGTGGTGTGGTGGATGAGGAATTACTCCCTGAAAAGGAGGAATTTCCTTCCACTGCCATCTGTAACCTTGATAATTTAACTTTAGAACCTATTTGGGTGAAACTATCTGCCGCAAAAGAAATAAATGGAGATTCAGACCTTCTGGAAGGGAAAAGGGTCTGTCATGGTAAGAGAGGGGGCAATATCCTTTAAATAGTCATTCTGACTTGTTAGACTGTCCTTTGTTTGGAAGGGTTCCTGCTTTCTTTTGGAATCCCCTTCCCAATGCTTATTAAATGTCGGTTTACCAGCATTTTGCTGAAACTTTTTCTTTTGCTTCTTGCTAAAATTGGACAAGGGGATAGAAAATCTCCTGGAAAACATGGAAAGGGAGGGCTGATAAATCTGAGAGATTACCTGTATCATGATAACCCTGTCATCACATTTTTAATAACCTGTGCGGTATAGAGACCACAAACTAAATCTCAATCCAAAGGAGAATTTAAAATGACATGCTCACATCTTCTTGGATGTTCAGAGAATACAGCCAGGCAAACCTCAAAACAGTACCAGTGGCCATAGCCCTGGAGGAAGTATCAGCAGTATCAAGCACACACTTTAAACAAAGTTGTGACATGTGAAATGGAAGACACTAAACCTTTTAAAGCAGATATTTCCTCACAATAAAAAAAATGCAGATAAAACATTCCTTACACTTTCACAATCAGGCAAAAATAGAAGTTATGTACTCACCATAACGTTCCATCTGAGTAGATACTTAATTTGTCTGCAACCTGTGGGGTGTCGGATCCGGCAGCTTTCCAAGCTCCAAGATCCGAGTTCCTAGCTCCTCCCCCCTACCCATAATCCCCTAGTACCAGCCACATTACCTCAGATCGTTTTTTTTGCCTCACCAACTCGAGACAGAAACCAACTCCAAATGAACAGAGAATTTTCCCGAGGTTCGGGGGATGGCAGGGGGGGTCGGTTGCAGACAAATGAAGTATCTACTCAGATGGAACGTTATGGTGAGTACATAACTTCTATATCTGAAGTAGTTACTTCATTTGATCTGCAACCTGTGGGATAGAGTCCCCAGCTAACCTATAGAACCTGGGTGGTCCTTAAGGAAGGATATTCCGAAGCACCGCGGAGCCAAAAGAAGCCCTAATTCTGGAAATGATATCCAGTTTGTATTGAGAAATGAAGATATGAGATGAGGACCAGGTAGCTGCTGAACAAATATCGTCTACTGGAACCCTAGACCAAAAGGCCGTTGAGGTAGCTACAGATCTTGTGGAATGAGCACGGACACCAACCGGAGCTGGCTTCCCAGATGAGGTGTATCCCAGCATAATGCACTGACAGATCCAATTTGCTACAGTCACTTTAGCAATTGCCTTGCCCATGGCTGATTTTGCATAAGAAACAAACAACTGGTCCGACTTGCGAAACTCTTTAGTCCTGTGCAAGTAAAAACGCAGTTGTCTGTGTACATCCAATTTGTGCAACGTATATTCTCCTTTGTTGTGAAAATTTGGGAAAAATACAGGAAGATTTATTGATTGATTAATGTTTGATTCTGTAGCCACCTTAGGCAAGAAAGACGGGTTAGTCCTGAGGGACACTCTATCTTTGTGAAAAATAAGGTACGGGGGTTTAATACACAGAGCTTGTAATTCTGAAACTCTCTTGGCCGAAGTAATAGCCACTAAGAAAGCAGTTTTCCCAGACAAGAACTTTAACGGAATCGAGGCCGCCGGCTCAAAAGGTGGTCTCGTTAAGGCTTGTAAGACCAGAGTGAGATCCCACGGGGGAACCACAGTCTTGACAGGTGGTTTCAAAAGAAAAATGCCTCTTAAGAAGGTTTTGCACAACTTAGTAGATGCTAAGGAGCCTATGCCGTCCCCCACATGAAAATGGGAGATGGCCGCCAACTGCACCTTGACTGTGGAGGCACTTACTCCCTGTCTAAAAAGCAGAGAAAGGAAGTCCAGAATAGTCGGAATAGGGACAGTAAAAGGGTCCAATTCTTTATCTTTGGCCCAGATGGAAAAACATTTCCATTTACTGTTGTAAAGTTTCCTGGTAGATGGTTTATGAGCCGCCACCAGAATGGCCTTAACGGGGGATGAGATACCGGGAGTCCTAGCCATTAATGGAACTGGATCAACCAAGCAGCAGGTTTGGGGTATGGCATCTCGCTGGGTGCGAGATTAGGTCTGGACTGGGATCCAGAATCCATGGGGGAGCCACACAGTGAGACCGCAGAAAGGGGAACCAGATCTGTCGAGGCCAGAATGGGGCTATGAGGATAACTCTGCTCCCCAACCGACAGGCTTTCTGGATGAATTTCATCATAAGTGGGAGGGGGGAATAAGCATAAAGGAGTCCGGGAGGCCAAGCATGGACTAGAGCATCTCTGGGGGTCTCCCCCTGGGGGGAACTATCGCGAAGTACTCGCTGCATTTTGTGTTTAAAGGAGAAGCGAAAAGGTCGCAGCGAGGCTGACCCCATTTGTGGAAGATCTGCTTCGCAACAGATGGATTCAGAGACCACTCGTATGGAGTGAGGAACACTCGACTTAGCTTGTCCGCTAATATGTTGGACAGCCCCAGAATGTGCGTTGCTATCAGAAAGCGGTTGGTGGAAATCGCCCATTCCCACACTCTCATGGCTTCTCGACACAGGGGATAAGATCTGGTCCCTCCTTGTTTGTTTATATACCAGACTACTGACATGTTGTCCGTCTGGATTGCAACAGTCCCTATGGGAAGAAGGTCGTGGAGAGCTTGCAACGCTAAAAGCACCGCCCTCATCTCTAGGACGTTGATATGTAATGCGGTCTCTAGGGGAGTCCACGTGCCTTGAACGGATCTGCCTGAACAATGCCCCCCCCACCCGAGGCAAGAAGCGTCCGTGGTCAACGTGGCTTTGGCCGGAGGAATTACAAAGGGTCTCCCTTCTCTGAGTTCCTGCGCCTGTAACCACCACAGAAGGGAGTCTCTGCACACCCTGCTCAGGGGAATTGGCATGCATAATGGGTGGATCGACAGGGACCATTGGACTTGAAGGGTCCATTGTAATATGCACATTCGCAGATGAGCATGAAGAGAGAGACCGATCGCTGCTGACATAGACCCCAGTGCCCTCAGGACTAACTCCGCTGGAGGAGCAGGGCTCCGAAGAAGGGCTAACACCTGGAATGACAAGCTGTTCAGCCTGACTGATGTTAGAACAACTTTGGAGATTTGTGTATCTAACCTGGCCCCTATGAATTCTAGGGCTTGAGTGGGGCACAGGCAGGATTTTTGGTCATTTACTGAGTTGCCTAGGTTGTGGGCCAGAGACAGAGCATAATCTCTCGCCACACAGAGCTGATGCTTGTTGGTCGCGGTGAGGAGCCAGTCGTCTAGGTAACGGAAGACCTGAATGCCCTGGAGTCTCAGGTGGGCTGCAACCACCGCCATGACCTTGGTGAACACTCTGGGGGCTGAGGTGAGGCCGAATGGAAGAACCCTGAATTGATAATGACTGGCTCCGAGCCGGAAGTGGAGAAACCTCCTGGATCGTTTGTCCATTAATATGTGGTAATACACATCCTTGAGGTCTAGCGAGCACATCCAGTCGTTCTCCCGCAGCAGGGGGAGAATAGATTGGAGAGTGACCATCCAGAACTTTTCCTTGGGTATGAACAGGTTCAGGGCGGAAAGGTCTAAGATGGGTCTGAGGTCCCTCGTTTTCTTTGGCACCAAAAAGAACCTGGAGTAATAACCCAATCCGGACTGGTCTGGGGGGACGGGCTGGATGGCTCTTTTTCTTAGCAGCTTTGAAATTTCCAAAGCCGCTGCCTTCCTCTGATTGGGTGGGACATCAGGGAGGCGTCTGGATTTGGGGGGAAGGTTTATGAATGGAATGGTGTAACCTCTGGATATGATCCAGAGCACCCATTGAACTGTTGTAAGGGACTCCCAGTTTGACAGGTGCTCCGACAATCACCCCCCCGACTGCCTCCAGAGAGGGACAGTCGGGCAAGCCCTCAGGGCTGTTGCGCGGGTCTGTCCGAGAAAGGTTCTCTAGACCCGAAATTACGCGGCCCCCCTCTGCCTCTGGGCCAGCATCCACCTTGTCCTCCTCTGCCTCTGGAGGACGAGTGGTCCGCAGCAGGATGGGATTGCTGAGACTTACGGAACCACAGCTTCTTTTGTCCCCTCTGATTCCTGGAGAAGGATCTTTGGGGATTAGAGAAGCGGACTCCGACGGCAGACAGCGTCTTCCCATCCTTTTCACTTTGGACCAGCGTATCGCAAACAGTTTTGCCAAACAAGGCAGAACCGTCAAAAGGGGCGTTTGCGAAGGACACCTTGAAGGGGTCCATGAAGTCGCACAGACGGAGCCAGGAGAGACGTCGCAAGATGACCCCGGCTCCGCTAGCTCTAGCGGCTCCCTCCGTTGCATGGGAGAGAAGCCGCATAGAAGTATTTGAGATGGATTTTAGAGTGGCCATTCGAGTCTCAAAAACCTTTTTGTCTGGGACCGACATGGACTCTGAGGGGGCTGCAGCGTATTCCTTAATCAAGTCTCGCTGTAGCCTAATAGTATGTGCCATATAGTTCAGCGCCCTTATGGAAAAGGTCGCTGAAGCAAACATCCGCTTCCCAATCCGGTCAAGCACTCGAGATTCCTTATCCGGCGGGTGAACCGAAGAACTCTCCTGTGCAAGTTCTTTCTTGGTGGCCGCCGCCACCAACATAGCATCAACGGGGGTTCCTTTGGCCCAAGACAGTCTATCTGTGGGTGGGCTGAGGACTTCATCGGGGCGCCTTGGAATTGGCTCCACGGTGTCGGGCTCCTTCCAAGCTCTGGTGGTAATTAAGTCCACCAGGGGGTCGGCCGGAGGGGACACCCAGGAGGTAGATGGGCCTGCCTCAAAGGCCTCCAGGAACATGGACTCATCAAGGGAAGGCTTTTGGGCTGACCACCCCTCTAATACGCAACATTTCCATGATGTCTCCAAAGGAGACATCTTCAGGGGGTGACCTTGGGGAACCCTCCGTATCATCTAAGTCCGTGTCTGTGGTAATGGACTCGGGGGAGTCCAGGTGCCTCCTTTTGCAGCAATGTTTTCGAGGGACCTCCTCGGTGGGACTGTCCGAAGATGGCTCGACCACGGGTTGTTGTTCCTCCACGGGAACTAGCTGGAGGGCTCGGGCAGGCTGTCCAGATGGACGGATGATGGAAGACAGACCCTCATACAGTGGGGGTACGGTTGGATCCGAAGCCCAGGTCGGGGATCTGGAGGACCTCGACAGTACCCTCTCCACTACCTCAAAAGCCGAAGGAGAGCTACTCTCACCAGCCTCTGAGAGCAATCTCCTCGGATCCGAGGAAGGGATCGGGGTCGGAGCCGATGCAGTCGGCGCCAAGGCAGAGGTGTACTCCGATGCCAACAGCGCTGAAGACACAGCAACTCCCTCGAATCCGACGTTCAGCCCTCAGCCCCGAGAGCTCGGGTCCGACAAGCTCGAAGGTATAGTCGGCGTCGAAGAGACAACCGCTATCGGCGCTGACAGTTCCCCGGGTCCGAAAGGGCCTGGATCCGATGACTCCGAGACCCGAAAACGAGTCGGAGAAGGAGTGATCGGGGCAAATATAGGTTGCACTCCCCAGAGGGGCAAGAGCATCCCCATCTGCATTTGGGTCTGTAAGAACCGACGCATCATCCGATCCATATCCGCTTCGGAGATGCTTCGGGTCGACCTAGATGAAGTAGTAGAGGCAGGCCGGGAGGGCTGCCTCGAAGATCTTGAGGGAGACCTATCCTCCTCCTCCAGCTCCGGCATAAAACAGGGCGAACGGCGCCAAGAGGAGGGGGATCCGGAGACCCTCAAGGGAGATTTTAATAGTTTTGCTGGCGCAGCCGAAGGATGAGATTCGGCCCGCCTTTTATGGGACTTAAGTCCATCCTTATCCTTGTGCCTCTTCTCTCTGAGGGAAGAGGCACTAGTTTCCCCAGAGCTCAAACCCGATGAGGGAGGTTGAGTCCCGGGTAGAGCTAAGGGGATAGATGGCGCCAAAGCTGCTGAAGCAGCTGGAGCCCGAACGGGAGAGGAAGAAGAAGCCGACTCCTGGGGGAGCTTTCCCGCCAGGATCAGCTTGTTCTTCCTATCCCGGAGTGCCCGGGGATTAAAGGCCGCACAGATTTGGCAGGCCTCTGACAAATGGGCTTCCCCCAGGCACAAAACGCACTGAGTGTGGCCATCAGCTGGAGAAAGCGTGTGACCACACTCAGTACATTTAGAGAAAATGGCCTTAGGCCCTTCTGACATCTTTCACACACACACCCAAACACTAGGAGGGGGAGGGGAGTGAAGATAGATTAGTTATAAATTTAACAAAGTTACCCAAAAAACTAGTAGAAGAAGCAGAAAAGGGAAACTAACACACACACACACGAAAAACTTTGAGAGAAAAATTGGTTTAAAAACCAGCAATGATCTCACCCAGCCAGGAGCTCTTCACAAGGAAGTTTCTTTAGCCGCGGCAAAAAACAATCTGAGGTAATGTGGTTGGTACTAGGGGATTATGGGTAGGGGGGAGGAGCTAGGAGCTCGGATCTTGGAGCTTGGAAAGCTGCCGGATCTGATCCGAGGTCGGATCCGACACCCCACAGGTTGCAGATCAAATGAAGTAACTACTTCAGATCAAACATTAACACAGGCATCTGGCAATTTAAAGTTCTGAAAGTCAAAGTTGCAAAAGCATATATTTTCCCCCATAAGTATCAATTATTTTAATATCCTTGTCAGAAAGTGTAGGATTGCAATTAACTAAATGTTTAGCAGTAGCGGGACTAACTAAAGTTACAGCTGCTGGGTCAGGTTCGGGATGAGTGTACAAAAACTTAAAAAACTAGGATCATAGGAAGTTACTAGGCTATTGGCCCTGAGGCCATTAGAAAACCTAGCCAAAAATTTAGCCCATGTTCAAACAAGACAGCACCCTATACCACTGTCCAGGAGGGACACAGGTGGAATCCCAGGGGTGTATTTTCTGTTCCCCATCCAGTTATCCAGGTTGCGCTTACAAAAGGGTTAATGAGGTACTCTGCTTTACATATAGAGGCAGTCTGTTCCCAAAGGGGGAGTCTCTGGGACAGAAATCTGTCCTGCCAACAAGTCCTACTGATGTCACAGACCAGATGAGGTCACGCGTGCGGGTTACTCGAGTGGAGCTTGATTTGCGGATACGCAGCAGTCCCATAAGCGTGAGGCCTGAAATTGCTCTGTATGCCAGACAGAGGTCACCTCTGAGGAGTCTGTAGGAGAATGAGTAGAGGGACATGGCTTTTACCCTATCTGTGTAGGGTAGATGTTTAAGGCCCTGGATTTTCTGGGTGAGGAACCTCTGTGGTCAGTCCAGCTGCTGCATGTGCTTTGTGAGGTACATGCCGAAAGGAGCATTGTACTCAACAATGGGTCTTATAAGAGAATAATACAGGGATGTTATGACCACCTTGTCTCTGGATGAGGTGGGCCATGTAGAAAGCATTCTGTACAACAGCGGCAATATGGTGGTCAAAAGTCAGTTTGTTATCAACCTGGGTGCCCAAGTCCCTCACGACTGATTGCATGCCTAGAACCTTATTATCAATGTGATAATTTGTGGGCATGTCACTCTCCCCAAAAGGAATGACTATGCATTTTTTGGCATTCAGTTTGAGGCCATGTTTCTGGCACCAGTCATTTCTTTGGGTGAGACCCTCTTGGAGGATGTCCACATCATTAGGGGAATTGATGACAACACCCAGCTTGCAGTCATATGTAAACTTGGTCAGCCATAGCCCACTAGATTTCGCCTGCACCTCCAAGAAGTATATCCCGAAGAGCAGTGGCCCCAAGACTGATCCCTGCGGTACACCGCTTGTTAAGGGTCTACTACTTGAGGTGTCTTCCCCTATTTTGACTAGGTGGGCTCTATCAGTGAGCCAGTTTGCTTCCCATCTGGTAACATATGGATTGATGCCTAGTTGAGACAGTTTATCTATTATGCCTGAGTGGGGAATAGTATCGAAGGCTTTGGCCAGGTCAAGGAATGCGGTGTGCACCATCTTCCCCTCATCTACAGCCTTGGTGACCGTCTCAAAGAAGTCGACCAAATTTAACAGGTATGACTTCTCCTTGACTAAACCAAACTGTGTAGGATCAAGTGTCTGGAGGTTGCCAATGTCCTTGTTAATGAGGTCCATGATAATCTGCTCCATGGCCTTGCAGATCAGGCTAGTTGGGCTGATGGGTCTATAATTTCCTGGATCGGTGGACGCTCCACCTTTGTGCAAAAGGATGACTGTGGCTGTCCTCCACTCGGCTGGGACAAAGCCGGTACTCAGGCTTTGGTTGAATAGGATGCCTAATGGTGCTGCAAGTTCCTGCCTGAGTTCATGTACGATGCAGCCTGGGATGTTATTGGGTCCCATGGAGGCTGCATTTTTTGCCTTTGAGATGGCAGTGATGACTTGCTCCCTAGAGATAAGGGGAGGGGGGCAGGTACTGGAGATATCCTGTTTTACAGATGGGGGACAGAGGAGCAAAGTTTTCACTGAACCTCTCTGCCAGCAGGCTGACTATATCAACAGCGTTTATGTATGTGGTGTCCTTGACTACAAGTTCTGAGCAGATCTGGGTGCTTCACTTGAGATTGTGGACATATGTGAAGGCCTTATGATAGTCTTTAGTAGATATGGCTAGTTTGGACTTGAAGTTTGCTTTGGAGGATTTCACTAGTGCTCTTATTTGCTTGTTCAGGCTAAGGAGAGATTGCTTCCAATTAGGCACCTGCTCCTTCTTGGTCCTGGACAGCATTTTTTCCTATTATTATAGAGTTTATTTATTGTAGACATCCACCAGACAGGTTTACTCTTCCTTGAGGAGGAGGATTTCATCCAGTCTGGTTTTCCTGATTCCATGCAGCTACATAAATGCTCATATAGTACTTCGATGTAGGTTTGAACATATGTACCAGTTCCTATGGAGGGGCAGGGAGCTGTGAAACTGTTTATACCTTCCCTCAGGAGGTTGTAATCAGCTTTGGAGAAGTTTTTTTGTTTGATCCTAGCTGGGGGGGGGGGGAATCAGGGGAGATGGTGACTTCAAAAGTGACTGCTTTGTGGTCGGATCTTACCAGCATACCTCTCTCTTAGCACAAGAAATGTGGACAAAGCCAAAAATAATGGGGGGGACAAAGGCCCCAAAATAGGAACAAATTTTAAACATTGCTCTCATAAACTTAGAAAGTTGCTAGAATAAAAGGGGTTGTGTTAACATGCATTTTCTGAAGGATATGAAGTCTGAAACTCAAATGTCTGTCATTACTTAGTGACTTCAATACCTAATAATTTGCCCGAAAACAACTGATTTTCTGAGGAACAGACTAAAAATATGAGCCAAAAATCTGGACATTTTGCAAAAATCTGGATAGTTGAGAGGTATGTACCAGGGATGATGACACTGTAGGGATGCTGCAGTGGTTACTCATGTTGGTTAATACCAAGTCCAAGATATTTTCACCTTTTGTGGGGGTGTCAACCAGCTGATCCAAGGTATTTGCATTGACAAAATCAACGAATCTCTGGGCATTTGTGTTTTGGCATGAGTATTCCTTTCAATCAATGGTTGGATAATTAAAGTCACCCAGGATCAGGGAAAGGGTTAACTCTTGATAGAGTCGAAGAGGTCCAGATAGTTGGAGTGGGCATCTTGAGTCAAAGTTGAAGGCCTATAGTTAGCTATGATTTGAATAGAGGTCTTGTCAATTGTTAACTGCACCTGGAGTGCTTCCTGTGCATCATACTGTTTGACCAGCCTACAGGTGTGTATGTCTTTTATATATATTGCAACTCCACCTCCTTTTGTTTTGCTGCCCACGGTCTGGGATCTGAATGAATGATAAGAATGATAGGATGAGTAACCTGTTATGGCTGGGGTGCTCTCCGCAGCTCTGAACCAGGTTTCTGTAAGTCCACAAATGTCAGCTTCTTCCAGGGTTAAGAATGCTTGCAATGAATGCAGTTTCATGTTTAGACTCCTAGTGTTTAGCAGCATGATCTTTAATTTACGTTTTGATGAAATTTTCATGTTGGTAGTTTTGACCTCATGACATTGCCTAAAAAAGGCACTATGGTGGAGGCAAGAGCCTTTGCCAGGGGCCTGAAGCCCAAGGGATACAGATGCAGGCCATCTCTGGCAAAGCATCGTAGTTTGTCAATGATATCATCCCAGGCTGTCAGGTACTGGATCCCCTTGGAATGAAACTAAGTCAATTGTTAAAGTCAATCATTTTCTGTTTGTATTGAGGCAACATTCTGGGTGATGGTAGAATGGTGCTTAATAACTTTATACAATCTATCCACCTTTTTAGGAACAGCAGAATATTAGTATAATTGAAGGTGGCAATACACAGAACCTCCAATGCTGGCAGCATAGGAAGCCTGGGAAAGGTTATGAAAATTCCATCTGTAACAGTTCAAAGTATTTTCTGAGGAACCAGGAAACCTCAGCATCCTCCCCTGAAAACAACAGCAAATTTTGAAAATAGTCTCAGAGAAAGAGAGGCCCTCCCATGGAAAATCAGATATCATGCTCTCCCCTGAAACTGAATCAAAGCTATGAGAATAACCCACATTATGTCCTTTTATCTTCCTGTCCAGAATCAGAATCTTGGATCTTTTCAGGAAAAGAAGTATCCCTTTTTCTTTTCTCAGAAATCACCTTATAAGAAGGATCAGTAGCTTAAAATAGACCCTGAGCCACACCTAATAAACTACTCCCATCCAAGGAAATTTGAGCAGTAGCAGATACATATACATTTTTGTGTTTCTTTTTTGACAGGAAAAATTGGGCCAACAGGGGTGTTAATGACAGCAGCAGCTTCCCCAGGGATGGTCACACCACTCTGCTTGAAGAGGAAAGACTTCCCTACTCTCTCTCTCCCAGGACCAGCAAGAGTGGTTTTCCCTTGCCCACAGAGGGGACACCAGCAGCTGCAGAGGACATTACTTGCCTCCAGTCCATAGTGGTTGTGAGTGCTACACAAGAGGGATCCAGGGTAAAAGATGAGTGGTGTGAGGAACCAGCTTTAGCCACAGCAGAATCGCTCAACTGTGACTGAGGCAAACTGGTAGCATGCTCTGGTGACAAAGGCTGTTAGCTTAACTTTTTCTTTTTGTGGCTGGAAGGACTGACCACGGAACTGGTAGTTTGTCCAAAAATGGTGCCTCTTTCCTGGGGAAACCAAGCAGCCACCAACAATTTAAAAGTTGTAACAAAAAAAAAAAAAATTATAGAAGACAAATAACTTTCTTAACCAGGAAAGTGCATTTAAACATTTTTTTTTAATGTGGAAGGTTTTTCTCCAAAGGTAACTTATTTGCCCAGCAATGGAACAGCACAAGCTGACCAACAATCTTTGAAAGTCCACAGAGGAGCACTCTCTTCAGTAGCAGAAAAGCTTTGAAGGGCTTCCTGCTCAAACCTGTCCTTTTAGGCAGCTCAGCTAGTGATTTGAGAGCATGGACAGTGCCCTGCAGCTTTGGAAGCTGGATAGCCATTATATACTTGGCAGGATATAACTCATATAGGCAAGGCTACTGCAGCATTGATAAATGTGATGAATATCACTGAATACTCAGTTTTGCGCGAAAGAGATCAGTACAGATGATATTAGGGTCATTTTGCTGAAAACTGTCATGCTGTTTATGATGTTCAACTGTTCTATGATAAAAATCATTTACAGAGTATGGTGTGGAAGGTCTGTGCTTCTTTGAAAATTGTAAATAGTGCAGTTACCCATTTGCTAGTGTGGGTTACTCATTAGGGTGAAAGATGTACTACTCATTATTGGGGAAAACCTATATCCTGCTATTCTTGTAGATCTTTCAAACATTGAGCTGGTAACTATCCACAAACTGCCACTCATAATATGGAAAGGAGCATCATTTAAAATACTGCAAGATGATCTGCACCAGATGCAATACTAAGAGCACATGCGGCTAGATTGTGAAAAAACAGTATTTCATACTACTAATACAGACAAAATTATTATGGATGAGACTGTTTTAGAACTCTCTACTGAAGTATACAACACAGTCATCCCTGAAGAACAAATATGGTTTATATACTAATGGAGAGGGTGAGCATACCTCTCAACCTCTTGGAGCAAGAAATCTGGACAAAGCCATAAATACTGGGAATACAAAGGCCCAAAAATAGGGACAGTTTTTAAATATTGCTTTTACAAACTTAGAAAATTGATAGAATAACAGGTTTTGCATTCACATGAACTTTCTGAAGGGTACAAAGTCTGAAATTCAAATGTATGTTATTATTTTGTGACTTCAACCCTCAATAATTTGCTAATAATTTGCTAGAAAGCCACAATTTTACGAGAAAGAGACCAAAAATATAAAGCAAAAATCTGGACATTCTGAGAAAATCTGTACAGTTGAGAGGTATGAGGGTGAGGAAGATGAAGAACAAGGAGATAATCAAGGGGGGCTACAGACTAGGGACTATTTAACAGTGTAAAATGATGTAAAACAGAGGCAGTTGACTACCGATAGAGATTACTTTGTGCTTTTTGAAAGTATGGAAGACACAGCTGAAGGCAGAAAATGCTGTCTTTTCTGATCATGTCAATTCTGTTTACATATTTATCTGGCTAGGTGTTTATGCTGTGCATCTTTCTATGTAGGAAAAGAAGAATTGTAGGTTTAAAGACAGGATTTTTAAACATTTGTCAGATATTAGGTTACAGTGAGCACATGATGAATTATTCCAGCATATAAATGAGTTTGAAGGACACCATTTTTCTTTCATGGCACTGCAGGTGATTAAACCTAACCCAAGAGGGGGAGATATTAAAAGCTATAGTGAGTGGCTAGTAGAAATGGGGCAGATAGACAGCTGGGATTAAATGGACTGGTACCTTTAAAACCTGTTCTGAGTAAGCGTAGACCTAACACTTAATTTATCAGACTTAATTGTTTTTGTATGCTGATAGGTTGTATGTATGTATTTAACTTAGCTAGGTGAAATGCTTTTTATGTTTGAGGAAGGGTTTTCCCGAAAGCGCTAAAATAGTTGCAATAAAAGTGTACAGTTTTGTTTTAGCCTGGTGGTCTACGTGGTTCATTTTTTATTTAATTCTGTCTACATCACTGGAAAATTTGTAATAAATTCATTGGTACTATATTGATACTCATGATTTTCAGACATTAACTGGGATACTGGCAAGGTAATTTGAGTATGTCACAGTTTTGCAATACTTGTGAGTAATAATGGATTGAGTTTAAAATAAAACATGTACAAAACAAATGGGAGTTCAAAATGTTTTATAAGCAAATATAACAGGGTATAAGTTACTGAAAAGGGATATTGAAATCTTACTGGAACATAATAATACTGGGGAAGGAATGGTTGATATATAATGAAAGCAAATTAGGAATGAAGGCACTACTTTAATAAAAGAATTGGTAAATAAACCAGAAGGCTGACTGGCAACATATATTCTTCGATTGTCACCTGCTTAAAACTTTTTGGGAAAAAATAAATTATTTTCTACAAACAGTGTTTAATGATAAATTTCAGTTGTCAAAATCTTTAATTTTGTTTAATGTCCCTATATCTATATGTGTACCTAGAAAATGTTTTCAATTCTATGGACTCTATTAGCCATTGCACATAAAATAATCACAATAAATTGGAAAAGTGAACTTTCACCAATGTTTAAAGACTTCAGAAACATGGCATTGACTGTTTCTCGAATGGAGATATCAACTGTCAAGAAGAGAGAAATGACTGAAAAAAGTGTATCAATTTAAAATACTTCTTATATGAAGGACAAACATTGTATTTATTAATCTAGAAACCCCTGTAAATAGCTGGTTGTGTTGATGCGTTATGTGTTTTTTATGTGGTTACTTTGCTGTTAACCAAAATTTGTTTGTTTATTTTAATATGATATGACAAATTATAATTATTTTTTAAAATATTCAATAAAAATATTTGAAGCAAAAAATAAAAGAATTGGTGGGTGGTACAAGAGATAAGGAAGAAGGTAAAAATGATGATTTCAAGAAAGCAGATGTCAATGTCTGTTATGCACAAGTATGGAAAAATACAGCAGCGTATAACACTGAAGACAGATCAATGCAGTTACTAAAAATGATGTATGACAACACTAGAATTAAAGTATTAGTTAATGTTTGGAAAGATCCGAAGACTGGGGTTAAGTGAAGTGTTAAACAAGGATAACCCTTTAGTGGAAATACTTTTGTGTTAATAATGAATACAGTTTCAGCACACTGCAAAAGCCAATGATTGCAGCACCATGAAAAATAGAGCAAGGTCTCTGTATCCCTATTAAGTTATCTGAAAGAGATGATGTAGTCCTAATTAAAAAACAGAGGGTTGATGACAGAAGTCTTTTACTGGATTTTGGTCTGTGGTTGAGCCAAAAGAAAAGTGAAGGTAAACAATAAATACTGGAAAATTGTATTTACCATGAATGGATATTTACATTTTGGGGCAAAACTGATGCAAAAGGTATGCATTAGTAAAACAGTGGGAGAGAGTATTAAAAGACATACAACACAGCTAATTTATGGAAAACATTTTAGGTTAGTTATTGGGAAGATTTACCATATCAACAGTCTTACTGATAAAGTTTGCTTACATAGGTAGGGTTTCCGCATTTTCAACTGACAAAGAAGTTGAGCTTATAACAACAACTTAGAATAATCTGGGGTTCAAGTTTAAACCCAATGAAACAGGAGATTCTTTTCAATAGTACAGATAAAGATGCATTAAGACCGATTAACATATTGTTTTACTTTTGTTTACTACATGATTTAGGTTGTACATAAAAGCAGGAGAAATAGGGCTATTAACTAAATTATTAGAAAAAAATGCAAACATTTTTGAATTTGGTATCAATCTCCTAAAAGGACAAACGGTGTCATCTATATAATTTCCAGGAATAATGTAAGAAAATTGAGAGGTGGAAAACAAAAATAAGATGGAGAATAAGAGATGGAGGTGGCATGACAATATCATGAATTCATTGTATTGGGTAGATCCATGGCAAGTTTTGGTGAAAAAAATGTATGGAAAAATATAAATTATCTGAAAGGATGTGGGAATGGCAGATTGTTTTGTGTAGATTGTTAATAAGCAAGTTACCAGTAAAGGTTGAAATTAAATACAAACAGGAAGCAGAACAAAGGTGCAAGGTATGCAAAGTGGAGGAACCTACATATGTTTTTTGAGAACAAAAAGGTTAGGTCATTTTGGAATTTAATGACTAAAGAGTTCAAAATGCATATTTTTGAACATATCACTATGAGAATAGTACAGCTGTGTAAATAAACTTACCATAAAGTACAATTGTGTAAGCTGTACTTACCATAACAGATGTTCGAATTCCTCATTGCTGCAGCAGCCTTTGGCTATTTGGGCTGTATCCTGCCCAGTATACAGCATCAGCTAGCCAGCTTAACACAGCTATGACTCCCTCTCAGGCCTCCATTCTTGACTGCTGATTGGACAGCCCCATCTGTGGAGGGGAATCAGCTGTCAGAGTGAAAAATACTTCAGAATTACTTGAGGACTTTTATGCCCATTATAGCAGAAGTAGCATGGGATGGGTTTGGCATAATGGTTAAGGTCTATGCCTCATAGACACAAGTTACAGGGTTTGATTCTGATCTTGGGTTATTAGCAATGGCTAGGCTTGAAATGGCCCTTCAGGCAACTTGCCTAGTATTCGCCTATGAACCTGTCCAGAAAAAAAGTAAGACAATAGAAACAAAAAAGTTTATAATCCAACCAAAAAAACTACACACAGGAAGGTGGATGAAGGATGGGTGAGGTTACTGAAGCAGTGAGGAATTCAAACAGTTTAAACAACTGTACTGTGTTCATTATTCTCATTGCTGCAGCAGACTCTGGCTATTTGGGTTGATTACAAAAGCTTATCCTACCCAGAAGGAAGAATTATATAGATCCAGGAGCCCCTGGAGAATGGTCCAAGCAAAGCCAGCCTTGGGCCTGGAGAAGGAACTGAGTTCATAATGCTCTGTAAATGTAAAGAGGACTTGTAGTTGCCTCTAGAAGGCTTCTAGAGTCCACCCCTTCCAATAAGCCATCAAAGAAAATGATGTTCTATTACAAATTGCCTTAATTCTTCCTGAAATGTTTTATAACAGTGGGAATAACAAGAAAAGCTATATAAAGGAACAACCGACTGAAACTGTCTGAACTAACACAAGTTGTCCAGTTTCATTCCTATTCTAGGAATTTCACTGCTGTATAGCTTACCTAAAAGACTCAGTACTGACAATATAATAACAGAGTTAAAAAAGCATGACCAAAGTATATAGAACCTATTCTCCTTGTCATTCAAATTCTGAAAGAAAAAAGGGAGATACACTTTGAAAGTAGTAAGGGCTTATATGGAGGATTTTTTGAACAGATAACCCTATATACATGGAAACGCAAAAGGGTTAACTCATGTGAATAACTGCAACTCAGATACTCTTGTAGATGTCAGATCAACAATTTAGTTAGTCCACCAAAAAGATGAACCAAAAACAACCAGAAAGTACAGTTGTGTACACTTACCATAAATGCAGATGTTCAAGTGTATTCACTCTTACAGTCATCACATTTGGGTTATCCCTGCCAGGCTAGCCCTCGGCCGGCCCGAATACCAGAGGCTTAGTATTTCTGCATCAGTTGCTGTCCCTTGAGGACTGATGTTAGGACGTCAGTAGTATAAAGTAAGGCAGGCGATGCCTTACATCACTTTTTCTTGCCCTAACCTGTCAGGAGCCCACAAAGTAGGAGGCCGGGTTCTGGTGGAAGAACCCCACCAGTGGGAAATACCAATATGCCCCTTGTAAGGAAAGAAAGAGAATAAAGGGGATGGAGGGAGGGAAACCAGGACTGCAACAGCGAATACACTTGAACATCTACAGTTATGGTAAGTGTACACAACTGTACTATGTTCTTCACTTTTCACTGTTGCAGTCATCACATTTGGGTAGATTCCTAAAGCTAAGGAAATGGGTGGAGGCAGTCAAGGAAGCTAGGGGCTGGCTAGGATGCCCTGCAAGACTGCAGAAGCAAACCCTGCCCTAGATTTGGAGAAGAGAGGCAGGTGGTAATGCTTGGTAAAAGTGTGAACAGATGTCCAGGTGGCAGCCTAAAGAATGTCCCTGGTGGGGACTCCTCTGAAGAAAGCTGCAGAGGTGGAGGCTGCTCTGGCGGAGTGTGTGCTGACCCCCTTGGGGGGAGGATTTCCATGCTGTCTGTAGCAGAAATGGATGCAGTGTGCTATCCATTTGGAAATGGTTTGCTTGGAGATGTCTTTGCCCTCTGTCCCTGAAGCAAAGCTAACCAGCAATTGATCAGACTTTCTGAAGGATTTACTCCTGTCCAGATAGAATCTGAGCTGTCTGTGCACATCTAGAGAGTGGAAAATCCTTTCCCCTTGTTGTGAGGATTAGGAAAGAAGGCGGGCAGATGAATGGATTGGTTGAGAGCCACACTGGACACCACCTTGGGCATGAAGGATGGGTTAGTTCTGAGGAATACCCTGTCTGTATGGAAGATGATGAAGGGTTCCACAGGCATGAGTGCTTGTAGCTCAGAGACTCTTCTGGCTGAAGTGATGGCCAGAAGGAAAGCTGTCTTCCAGGAGAGAAATTTTAGCTCTGTAGAAGAAGCTGGTTCAAAAGGAGGCAGGGTGAGCTTTTCCAAGACAAAGTTAAGGTCCCTAGCTGGCATTGGTGCCCTTCTGGGGGGTCTCAAGTTGCTAGCCCCTCTGAGGAACTGTTTGATCAAAGGATGTGAGAAAAGGGGGCTGCTCAGTGGGAAAATGAGCAGAAATAGTAGATGCATTAATTTTTATAGAGGACAAAGAGAGACCACTGTGTAGTAGGTCAGCTAAGTAATCCAGGATGAGAGGGATGGAGGGCTGTGCCGTATTGCCTCACTTAGCCTGGATCCAAGTGCAGAATATTTTCCATTTATCTGCATAAGACTTCCTGGTGCAGGGACATCTGGCCTCACAGATAACATCCAGAACATGTTTACTTAGAATGGCAGATTGGTTGGGGATGATGGAATAAGCCAGGCTGCCAAATTGAGTGTCTGCAGTTTGGGATGCATGAATTCCCCTTCCCTCTGCGTCAGGAGGTTTGGAATCTGAGGAAGATGCCATGGAGGCAGCAGGGTCAGGCTGCGCAGCAAGGGGTACTAGTATTGTTGGGGCCAGTCTGGAGCTATAAGAATGGTTCTTGGTTTTTCCTCCCTTATTTTGAGCAGTACCCTGGGGATGAGAAATATGGGAGGAAAGGCATAGACCGATAGACTGACCCAGGGGAAGGGCAGGGCATCCACTTTGCAAGCCATGCAGTGATGCTCCCTGGTGCAGAATTGTCTGAGCTGATGGTTGGTGTGGGAGGCAAAGAAGTCGACCTTTGGGTTCCCCATTTCTGAGTTATTAGGGTGAAGGTACTTCGGTTGAGTTCCACTAGTGTGGGTCCAGAAGGTTTCTGCTTAATTGGTCTGCCAGAGAGTTAAGAGAGCATAGTAGGAATTGTGCTAACAGGTGCAGTTGCATGGAAGAGGCTGTGAGCCAAAGGGTTATGGCCGGCCCGCATAGAGGGTAGGCGTGAGTCCCTCCCTGCTTGTTGATATACTACATCACAGTGGTGTTGTCTGTTTTGATCATAAGAACCCCTGGAGAGAGAAGGGGTTTTAAAACTATCAAGGCATGCTGCACAGCCATCATCTCTTTTTGACTGATGTGCAGAGGGATTTCCTGAGGGCTCCACTGGCCCTGTATGCACCTGCCATCCAGTTGTGCACCCCAAGTGTAGTCTGATGTGTCTGTGGTGAGGGTCTGGGCAGGGGTGGGGTGGGAAGAAGGGCAGTACCTTGTTGTGGGAGCATGCTGCTGCCCACCAAAGAAATTCCTTTCTGAGACAAGGAATTATAGGTAGAATAGTTTCCAGGTCTTGAGAGTCTTGACACCAAAGGCTCTTTAGGTACCAGTGAAGTTTCCTCATGTGTAGTCTGGCACATGGAAGGAGTAGCATGCAAGATGCCATGAACCTCAGAGCTTGCAGGATCTTCCTTGCAGATAGCTGGGGCCTGGCGGCTAGTTGAGAGAAGTAGGCTGTCGGGAAAATTTGTTTCTCTGGTGTAAGGAATGCCATCTGGGATGCTGCGTCCAGACTTGCTCCCAGGAAGATTATTCTTTGGGTGGGCACCTGTTTGGATTTATTTTTGTTGATTGTGTATCCTAGGAAGGCTAGTAGTGTCTTTACAAAGGCCAGGTGCTTGAGCAGCTTTTCCTGGCTGTCTGCCTGAATAAGGCAGTCGTCTAAGTATGGGTAAATCTGAATATTTCTTTGTCTGCAAAAGGCAATGGCCAGAGCCAGACATTTTGGAGCAGTAGATAAGCCAAAGGGAAGCGCACAGAAATGAAAGTGTTGAGATCCTGCCCTGAAGCAGAGATATTTCTTGCATGATTCCCTGATAGGAATGTGGAGGTAGGCCTCTTTTAGATGTATGGTGGCTAGCCAGGCATCCTTAGAGAGCAAGGGAAGCAGCTGCTGGAGGGCGAGCATTTTGAATTTTGGGGTCACCAGGAAGGTGTTTAGAATAGATAGATCGAGGATGGTGTGCCAGGTGCCCTCTTTTCTGGGAACCAGAAAATGTCTGGAGTAGAAGCCTTGGCCTATATGTTCTGCAGGAACGTACTCTACTGCTCTCATAGAGAGAAGGGAAAGGATTTGCTTTTGAGCCTCTGTCCACTGATTGGGTGGTAGATCTGGGAACCCTTTTGGGGTTGGAAGGGTATGGAAGGAAAATTTGTATCCCTGAGACACAATGTTCAGAACACATTTGTCCTTGGTTATGGTGGCCCAGGTGCTTGAGTGAAATTTCCTCCTAGGGGTAAATGAAGGTGGGCAGAGGGTGGAGGAGGAGAAGGTGAGTCATTGTGAGTTCTTACCATAAGGGGGTGGCTTAGAACTCCCTGGTTTTGAAGTGGAGGTAGTCCACTGCTTAGATCTCTGCACTCCACGGGGCTGCTGTTGGAGGGGGGGGTCTGTTTCCACTGGATCTAGGCTGGGTTGGCTTACTCGGAGCAGGAAAAGACCAGTGCTTGGAGGGACAATGCCAGCTGAACCTCTGGGGCTGGACTTGTAAGAAATCCTTAACTGTTTGCATAGATGTTGCTTTTTCTTCCATCTTTTTTTAAGACCTCTCCTGCCTTAGTGCCAAATAAGTTATCTTTGTGCAAGGGGGCATCCAACAATTTAGATTTGACATGGTCTGGCTGGGGTTGTTCCTTAAGCCATGTCTATCTTCTAATGCTGGATCCAATGACTGCTGCCCTGAAAGAAGCTTTTAGGGCATCAAAACCCAGTGCAAAGTATGATTAGTTACTTGGCTTGCAGAATGCATTAAGTCTTGTAAACCTTTAGATTCTGCCCAAGCAGAAAGGGAAGACATTTTATGTTTAAGGGGTTCTAGGGTATGTTGGTGAAATTTCAGCATATGGAACTGACAATTTAGTGCCCTTATAACAAGAGTAGCTGAGGTGTAGACTTTTTTACCCCATCTGTCTAATGCTTGGAATTCCTGTCTGAGGGTGTGGGATTCTTAGCAGAGGTTGCTTTAATCCCTTTTGGCCCTTGAGAAATGACCTCAGGGTCAGTTGTTGGATTTTTAAAAAAATATTTGTGTGAGTCAGGGACTCTATAGTACCTGTCTGGTTTTCTGGGAGCAGGAGGTAGGGCATCAGGAGTCAAGCTGGATTCAAGGAAAACATCATCCACAACATCCTGGACTGGGAGGATGGCCAAGGGTCTGTGTTGTGGAAGATCTAAGAATTCCCTGAGTCTCTTTTTAGATTGAGGGTAGTCCTGACTCTCCCACTGGAAATGCTCCCTTCAAGTATGCAGGGTTTCCCCAAAGGAAAAATCTTCTAGGGGAGAGGCTGATGGAATGGAGTCCTATGCACCAGAATTCTCATAAGCGGAGAGAGGTTGCATGTCTTCATAGTCAGATGCATCAGATTCATCTGACTCTTGTTCAGATAAAACTACAGGGGACAGATCTATTTTCCTTTTTGAGGGGGTAACTTGGCTTCCCCTGATCAGCATGATAAGATCTTCCATCATTTTAAGCATTTGAGACTGAGGCAAGGTAACAGGTGCCTGAGAGTGGGTCATCGGTTTCTTGGGTGTGGTTCGAACCTTGGGCCTAAGAAACTCGATCGTTTTTTTGAAAGAACGGTAGTCGTGAAAGAACATGTCGGTAGTGCGAAGGACTTCCTTGGAAGCTGGTGCCTGCTCAATAGCTCCGGACCCATCCAATGTAGAGACGACCACAGGATCCTTAGTCTAAGATGAGTTTTGCGGCATATCGGACTCGGAAAGGGTCTCGGTAGCGGCCTGTGAATCAACAGAAGCAGGCATCAGGGGCTGCGAAAGCACCTCACTGAGTACCAGAGGACTGACGACTAGGTTAACGGAAGCATTGTCAGCAGGTTTGGACCTGTGCGGGGTCTGTTTCTGTCTTTATCTTTATGTTTTTTTGGAAGATCTGCTATAGTATGGCTTACCGAAGCCATATCGGAATTTGAAGACTGTAAACGAAAATATCGGGCTACAATAAGGGCCCGACAATGGATAGTTCTGGCATTGAACAAAGCACAGAAGAGACAAAAGGGGATGTCTTGGTCTGGGCCTAAACAAGTGACGCAGTAAGAGTGAACGTCTTGGTGTGGTATTTGCTTTCCACAGGCGAGATAATTGTTAACTTTTTCTGACATCAGTTAAGACAAGAAAAAAGGATCCCCAACGGCGTACTTAGCTTTAGAAGACTTCAACTTCAATTCGGAGATGAAAACTCAGCTAGTGGCCGACTGGCACTCGTGCAAACTGCTTCTGTTTTGGGCTCCATGGCAAGAAAGACTGATGTAATGGCACCGGCTGTCTTACTTTATACTACTGATGACCTGACATCAGTCCTCAAGCGACAGAAACTGACACAGAATTACTAAGCCTCTGGTATTCGCACCCGCCGAGGGCTACCCTCGTAGGTATAACCCAAATGTGATGACTGCAACAGAAAAACACAAAGAACATCAGCTGGTTCAAACTTAGACAGAAATTACTTTCATGGCACAAAGTAAAGACCCCAAATGTTGCCTGAATAACAGGTGATCTTACATATCAACAGAAAAAAAGGAGAACAGCTTGAGCAAAGTCTGAAATAAAGAGAAGGATCTACGACCAGACATAATGAAATGGCTGAAAAAAAATCCTTGCCACAGCGACAAACAGGCCATAGAATAGTAACTTGTACACATGTTTGAGAAACAGTGGTATTATTATCAGCTAGAACCCTGCTTATAGGTGAGGCACCAAGTATTAAATCTTTTCCACTGGCTAATATAAGATTTCCAAGTAGCAGGATTTCTGGTCTTCTATACTGCCTGCTGGAAGTTCTCAAGAAAAAGGTGCCTAAAATGTATTAGAACTGAAATATCTAGCCAGTCAGTTGAAGTTGTTTGAGATTAGGGTGTATCAAACTCTCCATCTTCTGTGATGAGATCCAATATGTGAGGAAGCTTATGGTAATGGCCCCCAGCCAACTGCATATAAAGGGAGAACAAATGCTTCCTGGGCCAGATGGGAATCACAATTTTTGGAGAGTCTTTCTGAATCTTCAGAATGACCCTGGATATCAGTGGAAATAGTAGAAATGCATATAGGAACATTTCCAACCATGGGGATGGTGATATCCCAAGGTGGAACAGCGTCTCTTAGCAGAGTATGAAGGAAAAATTACTCTTAAAGAAGGCTTTCAATAATTTGAAAGAATGAATAAGGGCATGATCATCTCCCACACGAGTTAAAAGATGGTAGCCATTTGAACCTTGGTACAAAAAAAAAAACAGCCCCTTCCTGAAACAGAGCAGCTAGGAAGTCCAGAATAAAAGGAAGATGGGCCAAAAAGGTATCTATACCCCTGGAGGAAGCCCAAACAGAAAATCTCTTCCACTTTTGTAAACTTTTCTAGTAGAAGGCTTCGAGAAGATGTCAAGATATGAAGACCAGGGAAGTAAAGCCTGGGCTCTCTGGCCATCATAGGTACTGGAGAAACCAGGCTGTTAGTTTCAGGGCTTCTATGTCCTGGTGAGGATTGTCAGATGGATGAGATGAGGTCTGAGAGAGGTTCCAGTACCTAAGGAGGGTGTATCAAGTGATGCCACAGAAAGGTGAACCATCTATGATGAGACCAAAACAGCCCAATGAGGATCCCCATCGTCTTGCACCACATGGCCTTCTGAAGAAATTTTGACATGAAGAGAGTGGGTGGATAATCATATAGAAGGGGTCTATATTACAACATTGAATGCTTAAAACAGCGAACGATGTTTCATCGACCCTATTTCACCGAAAGCTGAAAATGTCGACACCTCAGAACAGTGATTTCTTTCCTAGGGAAAGAAATCGCTGTTCCAACCAAAAAAAAAAAAAAAAACAGTACACATTTCCAAACACATACACACTTACTTTAACCCTAATTCTTCTCCCCCCCAAAAAAGTAAACAGCTGAAAACACATATGCACGTAACTCAACTATATATCTAACGCAAAAAAAAAAGGAAACAGTTTAAAACATATGCACTTACCTTAACCCGCACCCTAATCCTAAGGTCAGTAACTGTTGCACATTTACGTAAACAGTTCCAAACACATACATACTTACCTTAACCCTAATTCTACCCCCGAAAAAAACAAAGTAAAAAGCTTAAAACACATATGCACTTAACTCAACCGTACATCTAACGCAAAAAAAAAATGTAAACAGTTTAAAACATATGCACTTAACTTAACCCGCACCCTAACCCTAAAGTCAGCAACTGTTGAATATTTATGCTTGGGAGCTATACTGGATAAGGGAATCTCTGAGACCAAACTACAGTGCAGAACACAGCAAAGCAACGAAGCGGTCAAGTGACTTCTTTCCCAGAGAATGAATTTGCTGAACAGCTGCTTCACTGTTTTGCCTGTTCGCTGTTTAGGTGTCGATGAAAACACATTCAACGAAATGCGTTTTCATTATTCTAAAGTTATTCTAATAGGAACCCTATAGAAGGCATGGTAGGCAAGTGTCGATGACAGTGTCCCTTGGTGACTTTACCTCCTTGAGAATCAGGGCAAAGTAGCTGCTGCATCTGGAGCTGAATGGGGTTACAAACAGACTGTAGTATAGCTGGTCCCAGTGGCTGAGGATCTGGACAGCCACTGAGTGATTGAGAGATCACTTATGAGGTAGAAGAATGGACTTGCTGAGCCTGTCTCCTACAACACTGGCTTTTCCCAGAGATGTGCTTTATAACTAGAATGTGATAGGAGGACATTGCCACCTGCCAGACCCCTCATGGCTTCGTGACACAATGGGTATGGATGAGCTACCCCGTATGCTGATAAATCAGACCACCAACATGTCTGAATCAAAATCACACCCCTGGAGAGGGAGTTTTGAAAAGCCTGCAATACAATGAATCCAGTCCTCATTTCCAGGACACTGATGTGAAGACAGACCTCTAAAAACTCTACATGATTTGGACAACCTTTCTCTCAAAATGCAACCCTCACCCCCAGAAAGAAAGCATCCAATCACTGTTACCAGCAGGGGAGGCAGAATAAAGGGGTGATCTAGAGAGACTAGAGGGAACTCCAACCACTACAGAACATGTTTGCATACCTTTGTCAGACTGAACAGTCAAGAGTCCACCAACGCTCTTATGCAGAATCTGGCAAGAAGGATAAGAAGTAAAGAGGCTGCAATGGACCCTAGGAGATGGAGAATGCATCTGGCTGAGGGTTATGTTGTGAAAGAACTGGCAAAGTTTGCTACTGCAAAGTAAAAATCCTTGACTCCAGGAGTCTGGCTATCTGTAAGATTGTATCCAGGTGACCTACTGTGAATTCTATTGTCTCAACAAGGTTAGCTTGAATTCTTCTATTCTAATTGCAATCTCTAGTTGGTTGTATAGCTAGACCAAGGTGCCCCTGGCTTGAGCTACTAAATGGTGGCAGAAGTTATGAGCCAGTCATCTAAATATAGGAAAAATTGGAAACCTTACAGACTGAAATATGCTGCAACCACGGCCATGTATTGGCTGAACACACAGGGGGCTGTGGTAAGACCAAAGGGCTATGCCCTGAACTGAAAAATTATATTTCTCCGCCAAAAGAGGTGAAACCTTATGGACTGCCTAGCTATTTTTATGTGATAGCAGACATCCTAGAAGTCCAAGCACATGTAGTCATCCTTCTTTAGAAGAGGCAAAAATTGACTTAACCGTGACCATCCAGAATTAGTCCGTTTCACAAACTGGTTCAAGTGGCTGAGGTTCAAAATGGGCCTGAGGTCTTTTTCTTTGGAACTCAATGATCTTGAACAGATTCTTGACGGCTTGGTGGGACCTCCTGGATGACTCACTTTTCTAAGCAGCTTTATGATTTCTTAAGCTGCCGCCTTCCTCGTCAAAAGTCTTTTGGAGTTAGGAAAAAGGGAATGATGTAGCCTCTGCTTATTATTCTCTGCACCCACGTCTTACAATATGACTGTCCAAGCTATAGGGTGCAGAAGCAAGCCTGACTCCCTCCAGAGTGCAGCAGTCAGGAAACCTTCAGGACTGCTGGAAAGGTTTGTCAGTGAAGGTAATTCATAACCCTTGTTTCTACAGACTACTTCTGCCATGAGGGTGAATTCCATTGTTGCTATTTCTGCTTCTGCCTCTGGTGGTCCAGCTACAAAAGTGCTGCGCATAAAACTATGGGATTTACTGGATCATGCCTCTTACTACCCTTATAGTTCCTGAAGAAAGTCCTTTGAGAAGTGGAAATGTGGCTCCTGATGGCAAACAGGGTATTGCCATTCTGCTCACTTTTGGAAACAGTTTCTTAAACCTTGGGCTCTAAAACAGTGGACCTGTCATACAGGGCATTTAAGAAGGACATCTTAATGTTCTCCTCAAAATCACACAGACTCATCCAGGCATGATGGAGAATGTCAACGCCAGCGCCTACTGCTCTAGAAGTGTCATCCACTTTGCTGGATAACAAGCGCATAGGCATTAAAAAGAGATTGTAGGGTAGCCAACTGTGAATCCATGGTTTTACAAGACTTAGCAGTTAAGGATCCTGAGAGGGACTTGGAAGGTTCTGTAGTCAAGTCCCACTGAAAGAACGTCAACTGAGTTAAACAACTCAGCACCCTTAAAGTAAATGTTGCTGAATCGGAAACCCACTTTCCAAGTCTGTTGAACTCCCTGTAATCCCTGTTAGGGAGTAGAGCTCTCCTCTGAAATCTCTTTTTTATGGCCATTGCTACCACAATGGAATCCACAACAGGATCCTTGCTCCAACGTGGTCAGTCTTTAGGGCATACAAACATTTTGTCCAGTTTTTGGGGAATTGGTTTCACCACATCTGGTTTCTCCCAACCTCAATGAGAAACCAAATCTATGAGTCTGTCAGCTGGACTGAGCACCCAAGATGGGTCAGCTCTGAAGGCCATGAGAAATACTGATCCCTCCTGGGAGCCGGCATCGGTGGACTATCCCCCAGCTTTCTCAACAATTCCAAAATGTTTATGAAGGAGACTTCTTCCAGGGGGGATCTAGGGGAACCCATCCCGTCTCTGAAATCAGTATCCTCAGTGTGGGACTCCTGGGGGAGTCAACAGGTCTCCTTTTGCAAGTGTGATTCTTGTGTACTTCTATGGTGGAAATATCCAGGGTAGACTCAGAAGTAGATAAGGAGTTTAGAATCTGAACTGTGCTGAGACTCTCAAAGCTGTCTGTCTGATGGAAACAGGAGGAGGAGAAAGAGGGTCTGCAGATTTCAGCAGAGGTAAGGATGGATCCCAGCATAAGAGGGATAACTCTTATCTAGATTTTGAGAGCACTCTTTCAAAGGCCTCAAAAGCTGAAGCCAAAAACTGATTCCAAAGTCAGCCCTGTGGGATCTGAAGAATCTAACAAAGGCATGATCTGATACCTGATCTAGCTTGATCCCAAGGCAGACACCAGAGCTGAGATAATGAGAGTCAAACCACTGAGAGGAAGGGAATGATCAAAGAGCCTTGGAGTCAACACTAATCTCCCAGACAAGACCCAACCTCCGGGCTCCAGGACTCTTGAATTTACAACCCTGTCTGAGTCAAATAAGTAAGAGGTACTGTCACAGTCAAAAAAGCCCATGCTGTTGGCTCTGATGCAGGCATTCCCCAGAGTGCATTCACATCCAAAGACCCTGGGCCTGAAAGTCAAATCAATGAAGGAGAAACTATGAAGGATTTTAAGGGACAGTTCCAGGCCCTCCAATAGTGGGAAGTGCAGGGAGAAGCTCCATCAAAAACGGGGTGCTCAAAAACAACATCATCCAGTCCATATCTGCCTCAGACAGGCTCTTTGATGATCACATGGACCTTACTTAAGGAATAAGTAGTTTATGGCAGCCTACATGACCAATAAAAAGACCTTTTATGGAGAAAGGGTGATTGGAACCAAGAACTGTCCAGCTTCATGGAAAACCTTGCTTCCGAATAAGAAGAATGAAATCTAATGGGTTCCAACAACAGAGATGGATCTAAAGAATTTGGAAGCTTCAGTGATGGAGCAATGAGTACTGAATGGCTGGAGGGATCTCTTCTAAGCTTATTTTGCACAAGACATTCTTGTCCAAAGATTTTTTCCTTGTCAGATTCCTTTTCCTTTTCATATCCTTATCTTTAGACTTGTCTCCCTTACTTTTCTCCTAGGATTCTTGCTAGAAGGAGAGATGGATTGGGAAGAGGTCAGTTCTCCTGCTATGGCTGGGAGAAGAGCCTTAAGTACAAGTTTAGACTTAGGGTCCAAAAGACTCCGAGCCCCACAGGCTGAGCTCAAAGAGCAACTGTCATGGTAGACCCAAGCATGTAGGTCTTAGGGAGGAATCTAATTACTACAAGTGGTACATTTCTCAAAGCACAAGGCTTTGTCAGGCATGTTAGTTACAGTGGAAAAGCAACACCACTAAAAAAACAAAGTTCCACAAACACCAAGCACAAGTACAAAAAGATATGTTGCACCTAGAAGTAACAGAAAAAAACTCTCAACAAAAACAGTGACACAATAAAACAATGGAAAAAAGATTTTTTTTTTGGGGGGGGGGCAAAGGCAGGAATGGAAGAAAACAAAACACTGAAGAATCAAGAGAAGTTTTCTAAACGGAAAAGGTGAAAGCTGAGAAGAAAGTAGAAAGGATACTGACAAAAACTGAAAAAATATTCACTTATCTGCAGTAAATTTGAAAAGCCAAGAAGTGAGCCAAGGAAGCCTATAGCATATGTGCAACAAATGAGATCTGGGGTAATATGACAATGGTGGAGAGGAATTATGGGTAGGGGAGGAGCCTGAGCTTTGGACCTAAAATTATAAAAGCTGCCAGCTTCAATAACCCATCATTTGAGGTCAGAAGGAAGAGACAAAAGTGGATCCAAGGAGAGCAGGACTGCTAAAACAGAGAATAAAAAAAAATTTGAAGTAGACAGTTCTTTGCACCTTGCCACAGGAAACAGCAGCAAACATGCTACACTGATAAATTAGTAGGGTGGTGTATACAAATATATGTGGAGGCACTTCCATCCAAATATATAGAACTTTCTTGCTTTTATGGCTATTCTTGGATGCATAGATTTCTTACAACTGTCTGCTCCATACTTCTCTTGTGCTGAATGCTTGTGGACATCATCTGTTTAACACCTTATAAGCCCTCACCAGTATCCTTTGGTTCAATGGTTTCTCCCTGCTGGTACTTATCAACTAACTATGGGTTCTCCCATTTCCATGCTTTTTCATTTACTATCTTCCTAAAATCTCTTCTCATTCTTTCAAACTGCAATCTATTTGTTGTAATGCAGACTTACCTATCCCTTCTTTCCATGTTAGTATTTTCCTTACTGTATCGACTGTTCCCAAAATTTAGGTTCACTGTTTGCTTTTCCACTCATCCATGGCTCCCTGTACCTTCCTTCTCTCTATTCACTTGCATTATCTTACTGGCAGTAAATCTTTTCACCAAGCCTGTAGTTTCTGTTTTCTTATAATTGCTTTTACATTCTCGTAAACATATTACTAACCTCCTTAATCTTGCCTGCTTGGAAGCTTTGGTTTCATAATCCTATTCTACCTTAGTCTTTTACCCACCTTGGGCTTCACTCTATTAAAAAAAAAAAAAAGAATTGCAAAGCAAAAAAGGGAAACACAAAAAATAATCCCCCTTAAAAAACAAAGTAACCTCTCAGATTTATTCAGTTCCTGTTTGCAGTGGCAATGCTTAACATCTATTCACTTACATGAAATGGGTGAGTGGTGAGACTACCGTTATGTGCATTGTTTTACCCTTGTTGTCAACACCATGCCATCCTTTGATTAGGATACATTGAAACTTCATTGTTATAGACCTAAAAGAACAAGCAATTTGAGCTGCTTAGTTTCCCTTTAAAACTACATTTCTAAATTTGACCACCTGTTTTTATTTACTGTTTCCAGTTTTGTTGCTTAATCCCTCCTTTTCTTTAAATTGTTCCACCTCCCCATGTGTGCTTTTGAACTACTACCATTTTAAGTATCATTTTCATTAATAGTCATCTCCATAGCATTCTGGTTACAATCCACATTACAGGGAGTAGTGTAAACTAACCAAAAACATAGTCCAAAACCAGTACTCATTTACATACAGAAAAAGAAGTTATGTACCTACCATAATGTTCCATGTTAGTTGTCTTCATCTCGCCTTCTTTCTTGCTTGTTGGGATTGGAGCCGACCTTCGGCTCTGACTCGGCCATCTTCTATAGCTCGAGAGCTGTTTACTGGCTGGAGGCTACCCCTTATCCCATAATGCCTAGCGCTATCTACCCAGATCTCGTTTGTAATAGCTAACCCCAGATATATCAAGAATAATCTGACCAAACTAACAGGTTGGGCATATCTGTTATACTCTTTAAATCAGTAGAAGAAGCAAACCAGAAAATACTCAGCTGGTGAAACCTACATTCCTCTCAGTCCAATAGGACAGGGGGATGGAGGGGGGGACGCAAGACAGAAGGCGAGATGAAGACAACTAACATGGAACGTTATGGTAGGTACATAACTTCTTTATGTTAAGTTGTCTATCTCGCCTTCCTTTCTTGCTTGTTGTGACAGCGTCCCTAGTACCTATGATCCTGGGTGGCTCATTGGAACAGACTCTTCAGAACAGTGGAACCAAAGTTAGCTCTACTCTTGCAGGCCATGTCTAACTTGTAATGAGAAATAAAGGTATGAGGATTTGCCCATGTGGCTGCGGCACAAATAGAGTCCATGGATAACCTAGACTGAAAGGCTACCGAAGTAGCTAAAGCCCTAGTAGAATGTCCTTTCGGTTTGGCAGCCAATTCTTTGTTTCTTAGTTGATAAATGAAGGTGATAATGTGAGACAACCACCTAGACAGGGTCACTTTGGAAACTGGGAGACCTTGTTTACCCCTAGCATAGGAAAGGAAGAGTTGGTCTGACTTCCTTATATCCTTAGTTCTGTGCAAGTAAAAACGCAATTGTCTATGCACATCCAAAAGGTGTTAATTTGTATTCTGCCTTGTTGGTGTAGTCAGGGAAGAACACTGGAAGGTCTATGGATTGGTTTAGATTATTTTCTGAGCACACTTTAGGAAGGAAGGATGGATTAGTTCTCAGTGCTACCCTATCCTTGTGAAAAACTAAGTATGGAGAAAGAACGCTTAGTGCTTGAAGTTCCGATACACATTTGGCTGAAGTAATAGCTACCAGCAAAAGAGTTTTCCAAGATAGAAACTTAAGGGAGTATGAAGCCGCAGGTTCAAAAGGGGGCATAATCAATGAGGTTAATACCAAATTAAGATCCCAAGGAGGAGGGGGATCTCTCACTGGGGGCCAAAGGAGAGTAGTCCCACTAAGAAAGGCTTTACACAGCTTATGAGACATGATATTTAGATTAGCAAAGCCAACGTGATAGTTAGAAATGGCTGCTAGTTGAACCCTGATTGTGGCAGAAGCGGACCCAGAGTGAAAAAGCTCAGTTAGGAATTCTAAGATCTCGTGAACTGGGGCTGAAAAGGGATCTATGTTCCTAGCCTCTGCCCAAAAAGAGAAATGTTTCCATTTACTAGCATACGTTTTCCTAGTAGCTGATTTGTGAGAGGATACAATCATATCACGCACAGCTGGGGAAATGCTGGGAAGCCTGGCTAGGGTTGGAATTGGATCAACCAAGCTGTGAGCTGGAGGGTCTGGAGGGATCGATGCAGCTCTCCTGATTGATGAATCAGCAGGTCTGGAATAGGATCCAGGATCCAGAGCTGCTCGAGAAGATAACGGTGCAGGAATGGAAACCAAATCTGTCGAGGCCAGTAAGGAGCAATGAGGATAATTTTGCAACCCAACAATATCGCTTTCTGTATATGTTTGGGTATAAGAGGAAAGGGCGGGAAGGCATAAAGAAGTCCCTGAGGCCAATCGTGGACTACAGCATCTCTGGGAGGATGACCGGGAAGTGGTAGAAGGGAGAAATAGTTGCTGCATTTGATGTTGGAGGGGTTTGCAAACAGATCGCAGCAAGGCTGTCCCCATTTGCGGAAGATGAGATCCGCAACTACCTGATTAAGACACCACTCATGAGGCATGAGAATAGCTCTGCTGAGCCTGTCCGCTATGATGTTGGATTTCCCAGGGATGTGCGTTGCAATCAGAAATCGTTGGGAGGAAATTGCCCACTGCCAGAGTCTAAGTGCTTCTCGACATAGGGGGGTAGGACCTGGTTCCGCCCTGCTTGTTGATGTACCACACTACTGACATGCTGTCCGTCTGAACTGCAATTGTCCCAGGAGGGAGTGAGCTCTGAAGTGCATGCAACGCTAGAAGCACGGCTCTCATCTCCAAGACATTTATGTGCAGATGGTACTCGTGAGGTTGCCATGTGCCTTGGACTGTCCTGCCCTGATAATGCCCCTCCCCACCCCATCAGTGAGGCGTCCGTGGTCACTGTGGAAACCGGAGGGGGGTTGGATGAATGGTCTGCCCAGAGACACTAGCAGGGAGACCATCCACCAGGAAAGGTGTCTTTTGCAAGTTTCTGTAATTATAATCATGTGGGACATGGGGAGTTGTTGAAAGGACCACTGTGTGAATAGAAGCCACTGCAGGATTCTCATGTGAAAGTGGGCTAGAGGTATCAGAATAATTGCTGCCACCATAGAACCCAGAGTTTGAAGGACCAACCGGGCTTGTACCTTTTTGCATTGCATGAGGATATGAACTTGCTGCCGAATTGTGGCCACCCTGTCCGGCGGTAGTCTTGCGGACATACTTCTTGTATCTAGATCTGCTCCTATATAGGTAATAGATTGACAGGGCAACAAGGCAGATTTTTCAAAGTTTATGGTAATGCCTAACTGGGCACACATTGCGATTGTATAGTCCCTGGCTTGAAGAAGTTGATGCCTGGTAGTAGCAGTAAGGAGCCAGTCATCCAGATAAGGAAACACCTGGAATCCTTGATGTCTCAGGTGAGCCGTGACCACTGCCATACATTTGGTGAACACCCTGGGGGCTGTGGTGAGACCAAAGGGCAGAGCTCTGAACTGCTCCTGTTTCTGTGCTTTGCTTTCATGACTTCTCATGCCAACTACCTGAGCAAGTGCACTGCCTGGGTCTCTTACTTTTGAATCTGGCTGTTTGCATCTACTGATTTCAACTTGGGATAAGCCCTATTTAACAATAACAGGGAACTCGCAAAGCAGAAAAGTGGAATGCCCCAACATAGTACATGGCAACATCTTAAGGTTATTCAGTACCTATTTCTGGTAGTGATACATTGTGTATATTCATTTACATGATGTAGTTTGGAGGAGGGACTAGGTTCTTATACATCACTTATATGTGCTATCTGAACCATTACGCCCAATGATTGGGATAGAAGCAATTCAATTAGCTTAGTTTCCAGCTTAAGACTGCATTTCTAAAGTTAGTCACATTTATTTTTATTTGCTGTTACGGCCTTCTTTGTTTGATCCAGCCTCTCTATTAATCACTCTACCTCCTCAGAAACAGCTTTTGTACAATTACCATTTTAAGATACCATAATCTTGTGTAGTTACCTTCATTTCACTCTGGTTAAGGATAGCCATGATCAACTTCATACGGTGCAGTCCAAAAATAGCAGTCATTTATATATAAAAATAGGAGTTTTTGCAATCTTTATAGCTCTATCTGTGTTTTACATCCATGACTGTCCCTGATGACTACACATACTGGCACTCTGCCTGGGCTCCTTTATTTTGAGTCAGGTTCAGCTTAGAGTCCACTAAAATAAGACAAAAATAAAACTAAGAAAATAAGGGGACACATCTTTGCTAGAGGACTGTACCTCTCTTGTATGAGCAAGCAAATCACTTAAAAATCTACAAGAGCTGAACATATGAATGCTCAACATATACTAGCATTTACTAGATTGCTATTCTTAGTCTTTATCTGATTCCAAGCAGTTTACTACTCACCAATCATTTGCTAATTTTTTACTCATCTTGTGTGTTGCACTATGTTTCTTCTTCTTGATCATCTTTGACAGAAAACTGGGCAGGGTTTTATAAGCAACCTTGTGTACTGCTTTTCTGTCTGCTGTTTTTTTTTTTCCATGGTGCTGCTTCTTCACCTGCTGTTGCCACATCTGCTCTTTCTTTAAAGGGGAACTGCACCCACAGACTGAAAAAAAATGTTTATTTAATCGCATCTTGAAGTTTCTTACATTTTAACACCACTTTTAAACTCTATATACTTTTTTTTTTTTGTATTTTTAAATGTAATTCCAGGGTCACCCCACATGGGGTCCAGCATGTTTATTTTTAGTCTACTTCTAGATATCCCACAATGTAGTGTTTGGTTTAAAAATATTACATCATAGCCCCTAAGCTCCTATCAATGCATTGGCATTACATGTTTTCACCTATACCCTCATTTATTTTAGTCAGTCTGGTTTAATTACCATTTCTTGCTTTTCAATGACTACTTAAAAGACAAATAGGGATAATCACACAGAACAGTTTTCTCAGTACCTGTTATTTCTTTTTCTTTCTAAAGTAGTCAATTTTCATTTTTTTGTTATGCCTAAGTTGTAGTCTTTAAACTCATCTCCCCTCCCCCTAAACACCTTCCCTTCGTATCTGTCAAAGTGGCAAAGGTAATTTGAGCTATTTGCTGCTATCGTTGAAAACGCACAGCAGGAGACAATATGCATGTACTGTTGTCATGTACTATCCACCTATTTACATTGTGACACCTATTTTTGCTGCACCATAGCCTCTTTCTGTTTTCAAATTTTAATCCTTACTACTAAACAGTTGGTAAAAATAAGTTATGTCTTACCATAACGTTCCATCGGAGTTGTAGATCTTTATTCATTCTTTACTGTTAGGACCTCGGTTCCGTCCTCGGAACCGATATGGCCGTTTCCTAGCTTGCACAAGCCAAAAACTCTCAGCTAAGAACCTACCCATAATGCTCCTCTCCTAGATACTCCAGATCGAGTTTGCCCACCCTAGATAAAGATGTAGTAATAGGAAAAAGGTAGGATGCTCTGTCTGAGCAAATACCCTAACCAGGAGTACCTGAAGACCACCAGGAGTCCAGGCAGGGGGAAGGAGGGCAGGAAGTAAAGAATGAATAAAAATCTACAACTCAGATGAAATGTTATGGTAAGACATAACTTCTTTATCTGATGTTGTAAATCTTTATTTATTCTTTACTGTTAGGACTGAGTCCCCAATACTTGAGTCCTGGGTGGCCCTAAGGAAGGATATTCCTGAGCACCATAGTACCAAAAGATGCTCGTCCCCTGGAGGCTAAATCCAATTTGTAATGAGATATGAAGGTATGAGGTCTTGCCCATGTGGCTGCTGCACATACATCATCCACAGAGACTCTGGAATGAAAAGCTACAGAGGTAGCCATAGATCTGGTAGAATGAGCCTTTATTCTGGAAGGTAAGGTAGCTTATTCTATTGGTAGATAAAGGTAATGACATTTCTAAGGTTCATAGGTTCATACTAGGCTATCTGCCCTAGGGCATTTATAAGCCTAGCCAGAGTGTGTTTGGCTTTCGCCACCCATTTTAAATGAATTTTGCTATGCCCTTTTTCGAGGTTAGTATACTGTGCCTCTGTCTAACAGTGACACAGAAGTGATACCCGGGGTAAACCTACGATCTCCCATCCACTCATCGAGATTCCTCTTGAAGAGAGTCAATGAGGGACTCTGCCTAACATGACTGGGATTTTATTCCAGAGTGAAGGGAGCCTCTGGGTTATGAATCTGTCCCTCCAGCATGACATTTTTATTTCAGTGCTGAGGTTCAAGTCTCTCGAGCGCATAGCTCGACTGGATTTGGATTGTCTGAGGTGCAGCATGTCCATTAATTCCGGGTTGGACATGGCTTTATACATCAGGCACAGATCGTCTCTAAGCAGGCGGTATGCCACTGAGTAGAGCTGGAGTTTCTTTAACCGGGCAGCATATGGCATCTGTTTGAGCCCTTTGATCCTCTTGGTGAGGTACTTTTGGGGTCTTTCCAGTTGCTGCAGGTGTCTGGTAAGGTACATCCCAAAAGAGGCATTGTACTCAATTATGGGCCTGATAAGGGATGAGTAAAGAGGCAAGATGACTTCCCCTGATCTAGATGTGAATCCCTTCATGATTAGGTGGGCTATATAAAATGTTTTTCTAACCACTTTGGCCACATGGTTGTCAAATGAAAGATTGCTATCAACTTGGGTCCCCAGGTCCCTAATTACTTCTTCTGTACTTAATGGATTACCATCTATGTGGTAATTTGTGGGCACTTTGTTTTTGCCAAAGGGGATGACTATACACTTTTTGGCGTTTGGCTTGAGGCCATGGCTCTGGCACTAGTTGTCTGTTTCTATGAGGCCCTTTGGAGGATGCTTGTGTCGGCTGGAGAGTCGATTATGGCACCCAGTTTGCAGTCATCTGCGAACTTGGTCAGCCACAGTCCTTCTGTGTTGGCCTGTACCTCCGAGAAATATATACCGAACAAGAGAGGTCCCAGGACTGAGCCTTGTGGGACGCCACTTGTAACTGGTTTGGAGTCTGACATGGCTCCAGCAATTCTAACCATGTGGGTTCTGTCCTTGAGCCAGTTTGCAACCCATCTAGTGACATAGGGGTTTATATTTAAGCTGATGAGCTTATCTATAATGCCCGAGTGGGTATTGTATCGAAGGCTTTTGCGAGGTCCAGGTAGGCTGTGTGGACCACCTTCCCCTCGTCAATGGCCTTGGTGACTGTTTCAAAGAAATCAACCAGGTTTAAGAGGCAGGATCTGCCCTTAACAAAGCCAAACTGGGTAGGATGCAGTGTCTGTAGGTCCCCAATATCTTTATTTATGAGGTCCATGATGATCCTTTCCATAGCTTTGCAGACCAAGCTAGTCAGGCTAGTTTACAGGATCCGTTGAGGCACCACCTTTGTGGAGAGGGACCACTGTTGCTGTACGCCACTCTTTGGGTACATATCCTGTAGTAAGGCTGAGATTGAAATAGAAGTTATGTTCTTACCATAACGTTCCATGTTAGTTGTCTTCTTCTCGCCTTCTTTCTTGCTGGATGGGTTCGGAGCCGACCTCGGCTCTGACTCGGCCACTCTAAAAGCTCGAGAGTTGGTTCCACCGGCTCGAGGCTCCCCTTATATCCCACAATGCTAGGCGGTATTACCTCAGATCTCGTTTGTAAGCTATGCCCAGCCAAAATAACTCCAGAACCACTGGAAAAGGGAAAAACCACCTCTATAAAAGGAAGGGAAGAAGGTGACCTGAAAACCTGAAGAAGGAATATATGCACAGAATAGCATATACCTATCTACAATAGAGGTGGTAGAAAGAGAGGTCACAATCAAACTCCTCTAGGTCTGTCCAGGCTAGGGGGAAGGAGGGTGGGACGCAAGAAAGAAGGCGAGAAGAAGACAACTAACATGGAACGTTATGGTAAGAACTTAACTTCTATATGTTAAGTTGTCAATCTCGCCTTCATTCTTGCTGGATGGGACCGCGTCCCTAGCACCTTGTCCCGGGTGGCCTATCGGAACAGACTCTTGAGAACAGTGGAACCAAAGTTAGCTCTATGTCTAGAAGCTAAATCCAACTTGTAATGAGAAATGAAAGTGTGAGGAGTAGCCCAAGTAGCCGCTGCACAAATGGTGTCAATAGGCAGCCTGTCTTGGAAGGCTATAGAAGTAGCCAAAGCTCTGGTGGAGTGAGCCTTAGGTTTGTTAGGCAGCTTTTGGTGTCTAATTTCATAAGCAAAGGAAATCAGAGATGTTAGCCATCTGGAGAGTGATACCTTCGAAACTGAAAGTCCCTTTCTGCCTTCTGCATAAGAGACAAACAATTGGTCAGTTTTCCTGATTTGTTTGGTTCTATCCAAATAATACCTTAACTGACGATGAACATCTAGCCAATGCAATTTTTGTTCAGACCTGTTAGAAAAGTTAGGAAAAAACACAGGGAGGTTAATGCTTTGATTTAGGTTAGACACAGAGGCCACTTTAGGTAAGAAGGATGGATTGGTTCGTAAGGACACTCTGTCTTTATGAAACAATAGATACGGTGGTCGACTGCTGAGTGCATGAAGTTCTGAGACCCTTCTAGCTGAAGTAATGGCTACCAGAAAGAGAGTCTTCCAGGATAGCAATTTCAATGAACAGGAAGCTGCAGGTTCGAACGGGGGAAGAATCAAAGATGTGAGAACTAAATTAAGGTCCCAAGAATGAGGAGGATTTCTTATAGGAGGTCTGAGAAGAAAAACTCCCTTCAAAAAAGCTTTGCAAAGCTTGTGAGACATGATGGCAGAATCTGAGATGCCCACATGAAAGTTAGAAATAGCTGCCAATTGAACTTTAAGAGTAGAAGGAGATGAACCTGCATGGAAGAGTTCAGCTACAAAATCAAGGACTATTTGGATGGAAGCAGTGAAAGGATCTATGTCCCTTCCTTGAGCCCAATAGGCAAAACGTTTCCACTTACTAAGATAAATCTTCCAAGTGGAAGATTTATGGGAAGCTATCAAAATATCTCGAACAGAGTGAGATATTTGAGGAAGCCTGGCTAAGGTTGGAATTGGAGGAACCAAGCAGTGAGGTTCAGAGAGGGAGGGAGCGATGTAATTGACCCGATTGATGGATCAAAAGATCTGGAACTAGGTCCAGATGCCAAGGTTGCTCCAACAGAAATTGATGTAGAAAGGGGAACCAAACCTGTCGAGGCCAGTAAGGAGCAATGAGGATCAATGAGGCCTTCTGAGCGATAGCTTTCTGTATCACTTGAGAGATTAGTGGGAAGGGAGGAAATGCATACAGAAGTCCCCAGGGCCAAACCTGGACTAGAGTGTCTCTGCTGGGCTGGCCTGGTAACGGGAATAGGGTGAAATAATCTCTGCACTTGCTGTTTTGGGGAGTAGCAAAAAGGTCGCAGCAAGGCTGACCCCACTTGAGAAAAACTTTCTCCAGAATAGAATCTTTCAGAGACCACTCGTGAGGCATGAGTATAGCTCTGCTCAATTTGTCCGCCATTAGATTGGACTTCCCGGGGATATGCATTGCTATCAGAAACCGCTGAGAAGAAATCGCCCATTGCCACAGTCTGAGTGCTTCTCGACATAGGGGATAGGACCTGGTTCCGCCTTGTTTGTTGATATACCACACTACAGACATATTGTCCGTCTGGATTGCTATCGTTCCCAAGGGAAGAGAGTCTTGAAGGGCTTGCAACGCTAAAAGCACTGCTCTCATCTCTAGAACATTTATATGCAAGTGGCATTCGTCTGGTTGCCATATGCCCTGGACTGTTCTGCCCTGATAATGCCCCCCCACCCGATCAGGGAGGCGTCCGTTGTCAGAGTAGCAACCGGAGGGGGAGGAACAAAGTGTCTTCCCAGGAAGAGCTGAGGGGAAGAAATCCACCAAAGAAGATGATTCTTGCATGCTTGCGTAATCATAATGGTGTGGGACATCGGAAGTTCCTGGTACGACCATTGTGTGAAGAGCATCCATTGAAGGATTCTCATGTGGAATCTGGCTAATAGAAGTAGAGGGATAGCAGCCGCCATAATCCCTAGTACTTTCAGGACTAATCTTACTTTGACTCTGTTGCTGTGGAAGAGAAAAGAGAACAGTTTGCATATGTCTGCTATTCTTTGGTCTGTTAGTCTCGCAGACATGTTGACTGTGTCTAGATTTGCGCCTATGAAGGTAACAGCACGACAAGGCGACAAAACAGACTTTTCGCAATTTATTGAGATGCCTAACTTTTGACAAATGCGAAAGGTGTAGTCTCTGGCCATTAACAGAAGATGCTTGGTAGGAACTGTGAGGAGCCAGTTGTCCAAATATGGAAACACCTGGAATCCTTGACGTCTCAGGTGAGAAGCTACCACTGCCATGCATTTGGTAAACACCGGGGCAGTGGTGAGACCAAAGGGCAGGGCTCTGAATTGAAAGTGACTGGTTCCCAGCTGGAAGCGGAGAAATCTCCTGGAGCGTCTGTTCATTTTTATATGATAGTACGCATCCTGGAGGTCTATAGAGCACATCCAGTTTTCCTTTCCCAAAAGGGGTAGGATGGATTGTAGCGTGACCATCCGAAATCTTGTTTTCTTGACCGACTTGTTCAAGATACTGAGATCCAAAATGGGTCTCCAGTCCCCTGTTTTCTTTGGAACCAAAAAGAATTTGGAGTAGATTCCGGATCCTTGCTGGTCTGCTGGTACTGGCTGAATGGCTCTTTTGCAAGCAACTTTGAAATTTCCAACGCTGCTTGATCCCTTTGAGCGGGTGGAACATCTGGAAGGGATTTTTTTGATTGATTTGGAGTACGAAAGAACGGAATGGAATAGCCTTCGGAAATGATTGACTGTACCCACTTGTCTTGAGTTAGGGATCGCCAGGCTTCTGGGTACAGTGACAATCTTCCCCCGACTGCCTCCGAAGGTGGACAGTCGGGCAACACCTCAGGGATGCTGAAAGGGCTTATCGGAGAAGGTTTCTCGATTGCCCTGGTTCTGCAGACCCCCCCTGCCTGTAGGGCGACGTCTACCATTATTGTTCCCCCCTCTGCCTCTGGCGGGGAACCGACTCTGTGCGTCAGGCAAAGTCCCTTGAGATTGTTTGCGGAACCACATTTTCCCACTTTTCTGGCCTTTGGGGTAAGGCCTAGAAGGAGTAGAAAAACGGACTCCGACGGCAGAAAGAGTCTTGCCATCCGTCTCGCACCTAGTCAAGGTTTCTTTCACTTGAGGACCAAAGAGAGATGATCCATCAAACGGGGAATTAGTGAAAGATGTTTTAAAGGGGTCCGCAAAGTTGCATAGCCGCATCCAGGCATGCCGGCGTAAGGCCACACCTGTCCCTGCGGCTCTGCTCGCCCCAACAGCCGCATATGAAAGGAGGCGCATGGAGGAGTTAGCTATAGAATTTAGGGTAGCCAGCTGAGTGTTCATCTTGTCCTGAAAACCCGCAGCTGTAGGATCCTTCAACATGTCACTCGCTTCCTTGATCAAATCTCTTTGAAGACGAGTGAAATGGCATAGGTAGTTCAGCTTAACGATAGCAAAGGTCGCTGATGAAAACATCCGCTTCCCGTACCTGTCCATAGACCTAGATTCCTTGTTAGGAGGATGGACAGGCACCGAAGGATCAGCTAGTTCCTTCTTAGTGGCAGCAGCTACCACCATAGCATCCACAGAAACTCCCTTGGTCAGAAATTGTTTATCTGCTGGTGCCGTGATAAACTTTGAAGGTCTCCTGGGGTGGGGTCCACTGAATCAGGAGCCGCCCAAGCCTTTTGCTACCACCTGCATGAGGGGTCAAAGGGGGACACCCAGGAGGTGGAAGGGCGAGAGCCAAACGCCTCAAGATACACAGATTCATCCTCCGAAGGGTTAAGGGCTGGCCAATTTCCCCTCTGTTTCAGGATTCCTAGAATGTCTGCAAAGGAGACATCTTCAGAAGGGGAACGGGGGGAACCCTCGGAATCCTCTAAATCTGTGTCAGAGGTGACAGAATCAGGTGAGTCTATGTGTTTCCTCTTACACTTTCTCTTCCTAGGGGGCTCCCCTGCCAATTCAGGAGAGGCCTCGGAAGAGGATGAGATCCCCACAGGGGATTCTTGAGGAGCTGGCTCTCTGCGGTCTGGGATGAGGGAGTGAGTCGACATAACTTGAGGCACCGAAGAGGGAGGGGCGGACGGAGCCGACTGTGGAGTTGAACCAGGTTCCAACACACTCCGCATGACCTCGAATGCACTCCTGTCAGGCAGAGCCAGAGGTCCCCGCTCCGAAAAGCTGAGAACCCCCCCTCGGCACCGACAGTGATGGCTCCGAGGCCGATGGAGCCGAACTCACCAGCGCCGAGGCACCGAGAGGGAGAGCGGGGTCGGACAAGGGTCTGATGCCACTCACCCCCTCGGAGCCGACGAGGGAAGTCCGGCGCCGAGATTCTTCCAAGGAAGAAATCGGAGCCGACGAAGGAGCCGAAGACATTTGTATCGGCTCCGACGCTACCACAGTCTCGGTTCCGAAACGCCCCGGCTCCAAGCTCAAAGGAGTCGGAGGAGGAACATTTTGAGAACAGGGTCAAGCATCGACTGATGAGTCGGGCTCTGAAGCATTTGGGCCAGTGCCTCGGACTTAAGAAGTCGACTCACTACCCTCTGAAGGTCATGATCCGAAAGCCTCGATGACCTAGAGGAGTGAGATCTATGGCTCCGTTCAGACAGCAAGGGAGATGCTGGAGCCGAATGAACGGAGCCAAGGGACGGTGACCTACACCTCTTTCTAGATGTCGGCTCCGATGGTCTGATCGGAGCCGACACAGGAATTTCCAATGCCTCGGCTCCAGCCGGAGCCGAGGTAACCACAGACGCTGCAGTCTGAGACTCATCAGCTCCAGCCGGAGCCGATGTAGCAGGAGGTTTCGAAGCCTTAGGCCTCGACTCAGAAGCTGGAGTCGAGGACCTAGAAGCCTTAGAGGGTTTGCCCGATGTAACAGTAAGGGAACCCTCAGGCTTAAGCAAACCTCTTAAAATAAGTTTATTTTGTCTTTCCTGCAGGACTCTAGGACTGAAGCCATGGCATACAGCACAAGAGTCCTGCAGGTGTAAAGGTCCCAGGCAGTAAACACAAGAAGTGTGACCGTCTGTCAGAGACATTTTCTGACAGCACGAGTCACACTTCTTGAAGCCTGAGACCTTTGAATCCTTGGACATTTTCAAGGAACAGAAATGTGTAACCACCACACAAAAACACAAATACACCGATTACACTATCAGTAAGTAAAGTTTAAACGAAGTTAAAACTAATAAGTTTAGTTAGTTTAGTTTTTATATATCCCTACAAAAAAGCACATACACTCCACTATTAGGGATGGAAGGGCCCGAAGGCCTAAGGAAAGAACTTATAAGTTCTTGAGGTAAAAAGGGTGGATAAAAGGGTAGAAAAGGATCAAAATCCACTAAACTAAGGGAATAATGAGAAAAAAACTAAGTTAAAGGGGTTTAAATTAACTATTAGACTGATCTAATGAACTGACCTGAAGCCGGTAGAAACAACACACCTCGATCGCAGTAGCGGCAAACGAGATCTGAGGTAATACCGCCTAGCATTGTGGGATATAAGGGGAGCCTCGAGCCGGTGGAACCAACTCTCGAGCTTTTAGAGTGGCCGAGTCGGAGCCGAGGTCGGCTCCGAACCCATCCAGCAAGAATGAAGGCGAGATTGACAACTTAACATCAGTAGTTTTATGTTTGGGTTTAGCTCTTCTTGGAGTTCACGTAGGATGCAACCCGGGACACCGTCTGGTCCCATTGATGCTGTGTTTTTTTGCTTTGGAGAGGGCGGCTCTTACCTGAGCATCTGAGATGTCAGGGGGCAGCACTCTGCTGGGATAGATATTTGCCCTTTTGGTGGGGAGGGGGGGGGGGAGAAGTTTGCACTAAACCTGTCAGCTAGCATATTGGCAATGTCTGTGGATTCGATGTATTTTTTGTCATTTTGGACTAATTCTGAGAATATCTGGGAATTCCCACCCAGGTTACTAACATAACTAAAGAAAGCCTTGTGATTATCCTTAGTGTCCTGTGCAATTTTTCTCTCGAAGCTGGCCTTAGACGATTTTATGAGTGCCCGTAGTTTTTTGCTAATACTGATCAGAGATGCCTTCCCTTTTTCGGATTTTGCTCTATCATGTAGTAGCTTCCTCCTTCTATTGTATAGTTTGTTTATGGCTGGGGTCTACCAGACAGGACGTCTGCCTTTGGAGGATTGGGTCTTGGTTTTATTTGGGATTGCATGATCCATGCATTCCTGAAGGTGTTCATAGAATGCGTTTATAAAGGATTCTGCAGTCTGGGCTGTACTTTCCACAGGCCTGGGGGCTTTGAAGGATTCCACCTCGGTTTTGAGGAGTGTGAAACCTGCTTTAGAGAAGTTTTTCACTGTGGTTTTCTGGGCAGGGGGTGGGGTCGGGATGTGAATATCCAGTGAGATTAGTTTATGGTCTGATCTTACCAGTTAGGGATACACTTCTGGTCTGGAGCATAAAGTCCCCATGTTGGTGATGATCAGGTCCAGTATGTTTTCCCCTCTTGTGGGAGTGGTAACAAGTTGTTCCATAGTATTTGAGTTTATAAATTCTAGGAACCTTTGGGCTAGGGTGTTGGAGCTAGAGTAATGCTCCCAGTGTATGTTTGGGTAGTTGAAGTCACCCAATATAATGGTGTTTGGAGGGACCTTCATATTTTCCAGTGTTCTCAGGAAGGCTGAGTGGGGTTCCTGGGTTTGGGAGGATGGTCTGTAGCAGGCTATAAGCTGGAAGGCAGTTTTAGCCACTGTTAGTTGCACATGGATATCTCTGATACTTCGTGCTGTGCCACCAACCTGGAGGTGTGGGCATCTTTGACGAATATTGATACTCCCCCTCCTTTTGTGGTTCGGTCCAAGTTTTGGGGGCCGAAAAGCATGGTATGAGGTATAACCTGGTAGTGCTGGGGTGCTCTCGGGAGCCTTGAACCAGGTTTCTGTTACTGCACAGATATCGATGTTCTCCATGCTAAGGAGAGTTTTGAGTGCGTGCATCTTGAGGTTTAGACTTCTGGCACTGAGTAGCATTACTCTTAGTTTCTTATCCCTTGTGATACCTATGGAGGTGGGCTTGTCTTTTGAGCCTTGCCTAAAAAAGGCACTATGGAGGTAGCAAGAGCCTTTGCCAATATCCGAAAGCCCAAGAGTGACAGGTGCAAGCCATCCCTAGCGAAGCATCGTGGCTTGTCGAGCATGTCATCCCAGGCTGACAGGCATTGGATCCCCTTTGAATGACACCAATACTTAAGCCAATTGTTGAAATTGTCTTCATATTGTGGCATCATTCTTGGTGAGGGTAAGATGCTACTCAAGGTCAGGGTCATACCGGCCTGGGCTACATGCTCAGAGAGCTCCTCTATGTCTCTTTTCATGTAGTCCAGGGAGGTACGTCTCAGGTCATTCACACCAGCATGGACAATGACTGAGTCATATTTGTACTTGCCTTGGAGTTACCTGAGTGCTTGTGTTATGTGGCGGATCCTAGCGCCCAACAGGCAGCTCACAGTGACCTTCTCCTTGTTCAGCCTGGTGAGCGGGACGTCAGTGTGCCTGACGATAGAGTCACCTATTACAAGTGTATCAGGTGTGTTGTTTAGCCTTAAGGGCTGTGACTGTTTGGCACACTGGCTTTGTGAGCTATGTGTTGCACGTGTTTTGTTTTGGGGTAGCGGTTGCTTGGGTGTCTGCTTTGGAGGTCTCTGCTGCTTAGGCAGATTTTTATTTAGAGCCTCCGAGTATGTTTTTGTGTGTGTATGTGTCTGGTTTGCTGTTGTGGTAGGTCTATGTGAGACTGGAATTATAGTGAGTGTGGTTTCCTTCTCCTCCTGACTGGTTACGCCAGTACTGAGTTGAGAGAGCTTAGCCTCCAATTTGGCTATATGGTTGCATCTCTCATATGTGTTGGAATTTGTTGGGAGGAGGAGAGGGTTGTCTGTGTACATGAGGCAGTTGTAACATTGCCTCAAGATTCCCAGATTCACCAGCTGGACCAGAGAGGAGATTGACAACTGACCTTTGGACATGCTAGAATAGTATTGGGAATTCCTTTATAATTGAAAAAAAGGGCCAATGGGGAACAAGGTACTCCAGGGGAGTTTGTGAGGGTGTAGTGCTTTTAATTTTTTTAGTGCTGACTTATTTAATTGCTTTAGCGAGCAAGTGCCAGGTAACTTAAATGCAATGTGTTACAGGTAACTTAAATGCAAAAACGACAAACAGTAACTTTCTTTCAAGTGAATCAAGGAAATAAGTACAGTAAGCAATGCAGATATCACTAGGGATCCACAGAAGCGCTGATAAGCCAAGAGGATAAAGTCACTTTGGAAACAGGTTTATCCAATCTGGGTCCTGCAAAGGCCACAAGCAATTGGTCTGTTTTCCTGAAAGATTTAGTCCTGTCCAAATAGCAACGAAGCTGTCGATGCACATCAAGGGTGTGCAAAAGGTACTCCCCTCTGTTAGACTGCCTTGGGAAGAAAACCGGCAGGTCAATAGATTGATTAATGAAAAAAACTGAAAGGACCTTGGGCAAGAAGGAAGGGTCAGTACGAAGGGACACCCTATCCATGTGGAAGATCAAGTAAGGAATCGACACTCAAGGCCTGCAGCTCAAATACTCTTCTCGCTGAGGTGAGTGCTATTAAAGTATGGTTTTCCAAGACAAAAATTTCAAATCACATGAATCAAAGGGCTCAAAGGGAGAGCCTGTAAGAGACTGAAGCACCAGAGTCAAGTCCAGGGATCTAAGGGAGGCTTGACCGGAGGTTTAACATGTAATGTTCCCGTCAAAAAAGTCTTGCATAGGTGGTGTGACACAACTGAAGAATTTTCAAGACCATTATGAAAATTGGCGATAGCTGTTAAATGTACAGTGATCACTGAAGCTGAGGCTCCTGCATGCTGGAGAGCACTCAGGTATTGCAGAATCTTTTGAATAGGCATAGAGAAAGGGTCTAAGTTCTGGTCTTTAGCCCAAATAGAGAATCTAGTCCATTTACTAGAATAAACCTTTCTAGTGGAAGGTTTGTGTGAGGCCACAAGAATTTCACGAACAGGAGATGGGATGTCAGACAGTCTGGCAATCATTGGAAGTGGAGGAACTAGGCTGTGAGCTTGAGACTGTGCAGGTTCGGATGAATCAATCCCTGAGGATGGGATAACAAGTCCTGGGAATGATCCAGGATCCAAGGACTGTGAATCAGATGAGGCAATAGAAACGTGAATCAGACTTGACGTGGCCAGTAGGGAGCAAAGAGGATCACTTGGCTTTTCAACCTCTGAGCTTTCTGGAGAAATTTTGGAATGAGGGGGAATAGAGAAAGGCATACAGAAGACCTGGGGGCCAATTGTGCATTAGAGCATCCCTCGGTGGTTCCCCCTGAGGGGGGGATCAAGGCAAAATAGCTCCTGCATTTGTAATTCAGGGGAGAAGCAAACCGCTCGCAGCAAGGCTTGCCCCAATATTGGAAGATCAGAGCTGCTATTACAGAATTGAGGGACCATTCGTGAGGCACCAGGATGTTCCTGCTCAGATTGCCCGCAATAAGGTTGTGACTCCCAGGAATGTGCGTTGCTATAAGAAAGCGATTGGAAGCTATCGCCCAGAGCCAAATCCTCATGGCTTCCCGACACAGGGGGTAAGATCTGGTTCCGCCTTGCTTGTTGATATATCAGATGACTGACATGTTGTCTGACTGAACTGCAATGGTTCCTGAAGGCAGGGATGCATGGAATGCTTGCAACGCTAAAAGAACTGCCCTCAGTTCCAGGACATTCATGTGCAAGTTGGCTTCGAGGGGGGTCCAGGTGCCTTGGACAGTCTTTCCCAGGAAATGCCCCCCCCACCCTAATAGTGAAGCATCTGTGGTCACTGTAGCCGTGGGTTGGGGAAGACAGAACGGTCTACACCAAAGATTCTTTTGTGGCTCCATCCACCATAGCATTTCCTCCTTGCAACAGTTCATAAGGCATATCATGTGGTTGAGTGGGTGGGTTAACAACAACAATTGTGCGGAAAGGAGCCAATGCGGGATTCTCATGTGCAGTCTCGCCAGTGGTACCACGGTAATGGCAGCTGCCATGGAGCCCAAGAGTTGCAGTACAAGATGTGCTGGTACAAACGTGTGAGGAAGAAGGTCTTAAATTTGGTGTCTTATTTTCAAAAGTCTGTGAGGGGGGAGAGAAGCTTGACAGGATGATGTGTTGAAGACTGCTCCAATAAATTCCAGTGTCTTTGTTGGAGACATCTGAGATTTGTCTTTGTTGATTGTAATCCCTAAGCGGAGAACGAGATTTTGAGTGTAAGAAAGGCTGCAGACTAGGAGATTCCTGGTCGGAGCGGTAAGGAGTCAGTCATCTAGATAGGGAAACACCTGGAATCCTTGTAGAAGATGAGCTACCAAAACTGCCATACATTTGGTGAATACTCGGGGGGGTTGTTGAGAGACCAAATGGCAGTTCCGTGAACTGGCAGTGAGTGGCTCCCAACCGGAAGCGGAGAAACCTCTGGGAGTAGTGATCCATCTTTATGTGGTAGTACTCATCCTGTAGGTCTACAGAACACATCCAATTGTCCCTCCCTAGGAAGGGAAGAATGGACTGTACTGTGACCATCCGGAATTTTTGAGGTTTGTTAAATTTGTTCAGTAGGCGGAGATCCAGGATTGGTCTCCAGTCCCCTGTCTTTTTTGGCACTAAAAAGAACCTCGAGTAAAACATGGATCCTGTCTGTACTGGTGGAACTGGCTGGATGACTCTTTTTCTTAGCAGTTTTTCTATTTCTAAGGCTGTTAATCCCCTCTGATTGGGTGGTACATCTGGGATTCTTTTGATGGGTTTGGGAGTTAGGTCGAACGGTATTTGGTAGCCTCTGTGCTGCGTTAACGATGGAAGATTTAAAGGGGGTCTGCGAAATCACTTAACCGCATCCAAGCATTACGTCTCGTGACAACACCAGATGTGGCAGCTTGACCTGCCCCCTTGGCGGTGTGAGATATCAAACGCATCGAGGAATTCGAGATGGATTCAAGGGTAGCTAGCTGTGAGGTGACAGTGTCACGCACCTCATCAGGCATTACCCCCACCAAAGAGGAAGACATTTCAGAAATTAGGTCTCTTTGGAGGCGAGTAAAGTGTGGCAGATAATTCAGCGACTGAATGGCAAAGGTCGCTGAAGAATAGGTCTACTTCCCTAGTCTGTCCATGGTCTGGGACTCCCTGTTTGGAGGATGGACAGTGGAACTATCTTCTGCCAGTTCCCTCTTGGTGGCCACCGCCACGACCATAGAATCAACTGTCAGCTGTTTGGACCAATGGGGCTGGTCTTCAGGTGTAGATAAAATTTTGTCTGGCCTCTGGGGGACAGGTTCTACATTGTCCGGGGCCTTCCAGGCACACTGCACAATTAGTTTAACAAGATCATCTGCTGGTGGGATCACCCAGGAAGTAGTTTACTGGGCACGGAAGGCCTGTAGAAACACTGATTCCTCAGAAGAAGGGTTAGAGGACTTCCATTCCCCACGCTGTTTGAGGATTTAGAGAATGTCTCCGAATGAAATGTCATCTGGGGGAGAACGAGGGGACCCTTCCCATTCATCACAATCAGTGTATTCTGTGATAGATTCCTCCGGAGAGTCAAGGTGCTTCCTCTTGCACCGTTTCTTCTGGGGTGCCTCTCCAGTGGTATCTTCTGAGGAGGACTCTGGAGAAGGGGTTCCCTTCACAGGGGGTTCTGATACTGGTGTCCTAGGCGCTGGTTGTGAGCCTTCGGAGTGAAGGGCACTATCCATCACCTGTACAGCAGGCCCACCCGAGCCCACTTCCAGTTGAGGGGTTAGGAGAGAACTGGGAGCCATTGGAACCATGGACATAGACGGTGCCAGCGAGAAAATAGGCGCCAGATTAGGTACCAAGGTACGGACAGTCCAAGCACCGCTCAGCGAAAGCATCGGCTCCATTGTAGCCAATGCTGCAAGGGTGGTGGGTGCTGACAGGGGAGGCACTGCTGTCAGAGCCGAGACAGTATGTACTGATGCGGGTGCTGGGGGAGGATAAGCAGGGGAAGATGAGATAGAAGATTCCGAGCCAGGAGGGATGGAAGGTCTAGCTGGAATGGGCAATCCCTTAGCTACCAGAAGCTGGTCCACAACCCGCACTAGGGCTAGCTCAGAAAAACTCCTAGTGGATCTAAAGAGGCTGCAGAAGGGGAATCAAATCTTTCTAGAAAAGGACTAAACATCTGCCCCAAGAAAGGGTCATAAGTAGGAGAATATCTTGTTCTTGGCAGGTAATCGAATTTTGGAGCTTATGGAGCTGAAGAAGCTGTCGGCACCATGAACAGGGATGGTGCCGAGGCATGTACAGTCACTGGAGCCCATGGAGCCGAGAAACCTGTCAGCATCATGGACGGGGATGGTGCCGTGGTATGTACAGTCATCAGAGCCCATGGAGCCGAGGAAACTGTTGGCACAGTAGACAGGGATGGAGCCGAGGCATGAACAGTCATTGGAGCCGATGTAGGAACCAAAGACGGCACCGAAGTCAGTGGTGCTGTGTTTGGAACCGAGATAGGAGTGAATACCATGGTCAGCACCGAGGGAGAGGACACAGATCCTGGTGCCAAAGAGGTCTGCGCCGAGGGTGCCGGTGAAGCACAGAGCCAACTCGGTTCTGAAACTGACGGAGATGCAGGAACTGAGTGACTCCGTTTTTCCTTATATTTTTTGGTCTTAGGAGGGGCGAGACCTCGACCCAGAAAGAGCCTCCGAGAAAGGTGTCTTGTCTTGAGTAAACCTTTTAAAATATGTTTATTCTTACGTTCTGCTAGTGTCCGATTAGAAAAACCAGCACAAATGACACAATCAGCTTTCAAATGATCCATGCGAAAACAGTAGACATAATGAACATGTGCATCTAAGTTAGGCATCTTATGTCCACACTTGTCACACTGTTTAAAACCCAACTTAGCTTTGTCTGACATGGTAAGTGAAATAATGCTATCCTGTAGAAAAAAATTAAGGAAGAAATACCAGTGGAGTTATGTTAAGGAATACCCTAGTAAAAGGGGCCTGTCAAAGACAGGAGAGAGGGACAGTCAAAAGAGATAAAAAATTAAATTACCAAGTAAAGGGGAAGGAAATAGGCCTAGGTTATAGGCGACAGTGATAAAAGACTAACTTGACTAAAAATTTTGAAATTCAGAAGGAAAACTGTCATAAAACAACAAAATTACTACTTATCCTGAGAGAGATGGCTAACACATCTGACTAGGAACATGGCAAATGAGATCTGGAGTATCTAGGAGATACCCATCCCACCATAAGGGACTACAATGAGATTATAGTAGATGGAGTTAAAAATACATACAATGACTTTGCTATATACAATTTTAGCAATATAAAATTAGAGAACATTTTGAACTACTTTCTAAAGGTTTAAAATTTATTCCACACAAAAAAGGGGATGTAACTAAAACATTGCTTGATGTCAAATTGTTTTTAAGGAAAGTTAATTTGTGTATTATATTTCCCATGGAAAAAATGTTCAAAAGTCAAGGATTAAAATGGAAAACTACCTATAAATAGAAGTTATGTACTTATCATAACGTTCCATGTGAGTTGTTTATCTCTCCTTTATTCTCACTGATGGGTTGGAGCCGATCCTTGGCTCCGACACGGCCGATAGCAAGCTCAAGGTTTGCCAGTAGCTCGAGACGAGCCCCTTATCCCACCATGCACTGCTAGAATTACCTCAGATCTTGTTTGCTGCGAATAATAGTCTATACATATATACAACCTATACATACTCTCTTATATATATCTACGGAAAAGAGTACCCAAAGGGAAAGAGAAATACTGAATAACCAGGATGGCACTAGCCTCTAAGTCAACAGTCAGCCAAGAGGGGGAAGGAGGGAGGGACATGAGAATAAAGGCGAGATAAACAACTCACATGGAACGTTATGGTAAGGACATAACTTCTATATGTGAAGTTGTTAATCTTGCCGATTATTCTCACTGATGGGTAGCGTCTCTAGCACCCTCAACCCTGGGTGGCTCATGGGAGTATGTTCTTCAGTACTGTAGAACCAAAGGAAGACCTGACCCTAGAAGCCTTATCTACTTTGTAATGTGAGATAAAGGTATGAGGATTAGACCAAGTGGCTGCAGCGCAAATATTGTCAAGGGGCAATTTAGCTTGAAAAGCAGAAGAGGTAGAGACAGCTCTGGTAGAATGAGCTTTTGGTTTGTGCGTTAAAGGCATGTTCGCATTTTCATAAACAAAGGATATACAATCGGATAACCATTTAGATAAGGTTGTTTTAGCCACTGGATTGCCTTTTCTTGCTTCTGAGAAGGCTACAAAAAGTTGATATGATTTCCTAATATCCTTAGTTCTGTCAAGATAAAATCTGAGCTGTCTGTGAACATCAAGTTTGTGCAGCATATATTCTAAATTGTTAGAGTGGTTGGGGAAGAACACTGGTAGTTCAATGACCTGATTGATGTTTGACTCAGAACAGACTTTAGGTAAAAAAGAGGGGTTTGTTCTGAGAGATACTCTATCAGCATGGAAGATCATGTAGGGTGGTCTGATGGATAATGCTTGAAGTTTTGACACTCTGCGGGCAGACGTAATGGCCACAAGAAAAAATGTTTTCCACGATAAGAATTTTAAATCACAAGAAAAAGCTAGTTCAAAGGGAGGAAGAATAAGGTGAGACAGCATAAGGTTTAAATTCCAGGGAGAAAAGGGAATTTTGATCAGAGGTCTCATATGAAGAACGCCTTTAAGGAAGGTTTTGGATAATTTATGGCTCATAATATTTGAGCCATCAAGACCAAGGTGAAAATTTGAGATAGCAGCTAACTGAACTCGACTGTAGCAGCTGCTGCCCCTTCCTTAAAAATTTTTGTCATAAATTCCAAGATCGAAGATAGTGGAGCTCGAATAGGGTCAATGTTCTGTGCGTTGGCCCAGATTGAGAACCTTTTCCATTTGCTGCCATATAATTTCCTGGTAGATGGTGAGAGGACAAGAGAATCTGTCTTGTATCTTCTGAAATTGAATGAAGCCTGGCAATTAGGGGAAGTGGATTAGCCAAACAGTCAGTTTCAGGGACTGTAGAGAAGGATGAAGGTCCCCTGACGGGTGCGTTAGAAGGTCCAGAACTGGATCCAGGATACATGGATCCTCCAACAGATGATGGTGAAGAAACAAAAACCAAATCTGTCGAGGCCAGTAGGGGGTTATGAGTATAACCTTCCTTCCCAGTGATTTTGCTTTCTGTAGAAATCTGGGTATTAATGGGAAGGGTGGAAATGCATAAAGGAGACCCGGGAGCCAATCGTGTAAAAGTGCATCTCTCGGGGGATGACCAGGAGGTGGTATCAGAGCAAAGTAGCTTCTCCATTTTGAATTGATGTGGCTGGCAAAAAGGTCGCAGCAAGGTGGGCCCTATTTGCGGAAAATCAACTCCGCAACCTGTTGATTGAGAGACCACTCGTGAGGGAGTAATATTGCCCTGCTTAGCTTGTCCGCTATGACGTTGGATTTTCCCGGGATGTGCGTTGCTAACAGAAAATGCTGGGACGACACAGCCCATTGCCAAACCCTGAGGGCTTCTCGACAAAGGGGGTAAGACTTGGTTCCGCCCTGCTTGTTCAAGTACCAGACTATTGACATGTTGTCGGTCCGAATTGCAATAGTCCCTAGAGGGAGAGAGTCCTGAAAGTACTACAATGCCAGAAGTACCGCTCTCAGCTCTAGAACACTGATGTGCAGATGTGATTCTTGATTTGTCCATGTGCCTTGGCCAGTCTTTCCCTGAAAATGCCCCCCCACCCTATCAGGGAAGCGTCCGTGGTCACAGTGGCTACTGGGGGGGGGGGGACAAAGGATCTCCCTACTGTAACATGAAGAGACATCAACCACCACCGAAGGTCTCTCCTGCAAGAATCCGTGATAAGAATCATGTGGTGCATTGGTAGTTTCTGGTAAGACCACTGAGTGAAAAGAAGCCACCGAAGGATTCGCATATGCATCCTTGCGAGTGGTATAGCCAGGATTGCTGCCACCATCAAACCTAGTACTTTCAATACCTCCGCTGCTGTAGCTTTGTTCTTTGACACAAGTGAGCTGACGTTTTGGCGAAGAAGGGAGACTCTTTCGATAGGGAGAAGTAGAGTGGTGGTTGAGGTATCTAACTCTGCTCCTATAAAAACGGTATGCTGAGATGGCGATAAGGCAGACTTTTCGAAGTTGATCGCAATGCCTAATTGATGGCAGAGTGTCAGAGTGTATTTTGTTGCCTGAGTCAATTGATGCCTGGTGGTAGCGGTGAGGAGCCAATCGTCTAAGTATGGAAACACCTGGAATCCTAGACGCCTCAGGTGAGCCGTGACCACTGCCGTGCATTTGGTGAACACTCTGGGGGCTGAAGTGAGACCAAAGGGCAGGGCTCGAAACTGGTAATGATTGGCTCCCAGCCGGAAGCGCAGATGATCTCTGGAGCGTCTGTCTATCTTTATGTGATAGTACGCGTCCTTGAGATCTATGGAGCACATCCAATCGCCTTTCCCTAAAAAGGGAAGATTGGACTGAAGCATGACCATTTGGAACTTCTCTTTCTTTACGAACTTGTTGAGTCTGTTGAGGTCTAAGATAGGTCTAGAGTCCCCTGTTTTCTTTGGTACCAAAAAGAATCTTGAGTAAGTTCTGAACCCGACTTGGTCTGCTGGGACTGGTTGGATGACCCTTTTTCTAGCAATCTGTGGACCTCTATGATTGCTTGTTCCCTGAGATTGGGTGGAACATCTGGGATTTTTTTGATAGGAATGGGAGGGGCAAAGAACGGTATGAAATATCCTCTGGAAATGATGCTTTGTACCCAAGTATCCGATGTTATGTTTATCCAGGCTTCTGGGTACAAAGACAAGCAACCCCCGACTGCCTCCAGAGCCGAACAGTCGGGCCCCCTTTCAGGAGCGCTGGTAGGACTGACCAGAGAACTGACTCCTGTCACCCTGTTGCTGCAGACCCCCTCTGCCACGGGGGTGGCATCTTCCGTTATAACCCCCTCCTCTGCCTCTAGAGGGGGTTTCACCATGTGTGTCGTGAAAGGCTGCTTGAGTTTTTCGGAATCACATCTTTCCCCCCAGGACCCTTGGGGTAGGGCCGAGTAGGAGTGGAAAAGTGGACCCCAACGGCAGATAAAGTCTTGCCTTCCTGTTCACACCTGGTTAAAATTTCCTTTACTTTGGGCCCAAACAGTGACGAGCCATCAAATGGGGTATTAATAAAAGAAGACTTGATGGGTTCCGCAAAGGAACAGAGACGCATCCAGGCTTGTCTGCAAAGAGCAATGCCTGAACTAGTGGCTCTACTCGAACCATCAGCTGCATAGGAAATGAGACGCATGGACGAGTTCACTACTGAGTTAAGGGTAGCGAGCTGGGCTTTGACTGTCGGCCACTCCTGCAGCTACTTTACCCTGGAGAGTATCTCCTAGCTCTTTCAGAAGATCTCTCTGTAGTCTTGTAAAATGGGTCAAGTAGTTCAGTGATCACAGAGAAAAAGTCGCTGAACTAAACATGCGCTTCCCATATCTATCCATAACCCTAGAATCTCTGTTAAGGGGATGGATAGAAGAGGATGTCTCAGATACTTCCTTTTTGGTGGCTGCAGCCACCACCATGGCATCCACAGGCACTCCTTTTGTCAAAAAAGGTTTATTGACTGGGGCAGATATGAATTTATTGGGTCTACGAGGGACAGGTTCCATGGCCTCCGGTGACTCCCACGCCTTACGAGAGATCAGATCCATGAGCTCGTCGTAAGGCGGAGACACCCAAGAAATGGAAGGTTGAGACCCAAAAGCCTTCAAGAGCACAGACTCATCCTCAGTAGGGGTCTTGGACTGCCAGCCGCCCCTCTGACTAAGGATCTCTAGTATCTCTGAAAAAGAGATATCCTCAGAGAGGGACCGAGGGGACCCTTCTGACTCTTCTAAGTCCATGTCAGATGTCAAAGACTCCTGTGGGGAGTCTAAGTGCCTCCTCTTGCACAGTCTCTTTCTGGGCACCTCCTCAATGGGAGGGCCTGGGGAGGTCTCAGAAGAGCAGGGGACACCCTGTGGGGATACTTGAGGCTCAGGGTCTCTACACTTAGAGGGGTCGGTAGATGCAGAAGTAGACACAGGAGCTTGAGGGGAGAGGGAAAGCTGAACCGATGCTGATGTTGTCTTTGGAGACAAAACTCTCCTCATAGCATTGAAGGAACCATGGCTCCGACGAGGAGGAGTGGACGGACCCGAGAGTACCATCCGATCCTCCCGCACCAAAACCCTGGGTCTGAGCCTGAGGTAGGAGCTGAGCTCATCCGAGCCGAAGCCCCGAGAGGGAGAGTTGGCACTGACATGTCGGTGCGACTATCCTCCCCGGACTCGACTGGAAAGCGTCGGCTCCTAGAGCCCTCGGTCGGTGCTGAGGACATCCGAGTAGATGGAGCCGATAACCCCAGAGCGGATATCGGCTCCAATGGTCCAACCACCATCGGTTTGACTTCCCTCGGCTCCGAGAGTCCAGTACGGCCCGGAGGAGAAGTAGACAAGTTCGGTTCCATGGTCTTCGGCACCGACAAGCTGGTTGGGGCTGACAACAATTTGGCAAGTCTTGGTGCCTGTAAAAGCTTCTGCACTAGCCAATCCATGTCCAAATCTGAAAGGCTGACTGAAGACTTAGCTGAATGCACTGAAGGTGTTGACTGGAGCAGAGGTGAAGAAGGAACTTCGGAGACCGGCTCCAATACTGAAAGCTGGCTCCGAATCAAAGGTACACTCGGCTCCGATGACTAAGGAACCAATGACCCTCCTTCTGAAATTTTAGCCTTTTTGGATACCTTATCTGAAGACTTGGATTTTGAAGATTTGGAAGACGTACTAGCACCTTCATGGCTATTCAAAACCTCTGAAAAAGATTGCTGTAGCAATCCTATGTCTATAAGTTTCCTCCTTCTCTCCAAGAGTACTCTTGAAGAGAAGGAGTGGCAAATGCTACAGGTGTCTTGGAGGTGCTTGGGCCCCAAGCAGTAGACACATTGAATATGTCAGTCAGTGATGGACATTTTCTGCCCACAATCTGGGCATTTTTTAAAACCCGATTTGGGATGGGATTTCTCCCTATCCTCTGACATACTGAGAAAGAAACAGTAAATAGATTCACAAACAACTAAGCCCAAACCGGGCACTATCTACAACAGTAATATATATATATATATATATATATATATATATATATATATATATATAAATAAAAATATATAAATAAAAATATGATACAAATATGGGACTGAGTCCCACAGAAAAAAGCTAAAGGGATTAATAGTAGGAAAAAGGGCTAAAGGCCCACACAAACTAAAAATCCAACAAGTCCCTAATTTAAAACAATTTAAACTATCTGAACTGTCTAAACTATCTAAAAATAATAGATCTAACACACACTACATAAATATATCAAAAAGGAAACTTTTTTAAAAACTTGCTGTTTCTAAAATGGTCCGAGCTATCTGGATAACCGAGTTCTCTCTTGGCGTGGCAAATTAGATCTGAGGTAATTCTAGCAGTGCATGATGGGGTAAGGGGTTGGTCTCGAGCTACTGGCAAACCTTGAGCTTGCTATCGGCCGTGTTGGAGCCGAGGATCGGCTCCAACCCATCATTGAGAATAATCGGCGGGATTAATAACTTCACATATATAGTTAAAGGGCAGTTTGTAAGGGGGTCCCGTATGACCAGCCTCGACACAGATTTTTTAACAGAGTGTAATCTGATGGAAAAAATGTTTATAGAAAGAGGTTACCCTATGGAATTCATTAGAGACATTAGAGTGGAGGTTGAAAAAGGAAGAAATAATAGATTCAAACCTATTCAAAAGTATATTGAACAAAGTAATGAAGGTATTGAGTATAAAGAGAAACCTAGTGACAATTACCAACAAGCAATGATTTTGGAATATAATGCTTTGAATAATAATATTAAAAAAAATTTGTTAAGAGAATGGGACAGATTTGTTTCCCTGTCTGATTTGGAGAATACAACCAAATATCCTTATAAAGTGGTATACAAAAATTCACAGTGTATACAAAATATTTTAGAAAATAAAAATAGTAAGTCTAATTTCAACAGAAATAGAATGGGCACATATAAATGTGGACACTGTGCACAATGTACATATATCATGAACATAGGTATGTTTTATCGTTTATACGTTTGTGTGGTGTGGCTTTATTAAACAACTGTTGGAAATACCTCGCTTGAGTCCCGCTTTGGTTTCTGCACTCTAGTTTGGATTTATTGGTGACTTTTGGTGCATTTCCACAATTTTTTTTTGCTTTATTTGTTATATTTGTGGACCGGAGATGGAGAAGCAAGCCCTTCCTGAAGGAAAAGGGCAAAATGAAGTAGGCCTATCACGCAAGTTGATTGGCCAACTAACGGAATTGATTGACTTGCTAACACCGCTTAGCCAATCACTAGTAGGGCTTTATGGCAATTTAGCCAACCAGTGTTTATCAGGAACCGAAGGGTTTGAACAACATAGAGACTGGGCAAACACAGGACAGAGGGAGCTTATTGGTGTCTTAAAAGTCGCCGGCAACCCTGCGGAAGTAAATGGAGGAACTTTCAATCCTGAATCCACACTGAATATTTTAAAAACTGTTGAAACAACATCCCACCCTACAAATGGAAATTATCCAAGTATAGCACCGGGTCAAAAACTACCATTTGTTTCACAAACGGTTGCAGGTACTGTTAAAACTAATAATGTGAAAGATACAAAAGAATGGTTACGGACAAAATATCTTTTTAAAATTGATGGTAATGGCAGTAAACCACCAGCCATTAATGATTCTTAGCGTATAAAACTGGACAGATTAGCTAAATTAATGCTTAAATACAGAGCACTGGACATTGAAAACAAATATCTAAAGGAATGTATTTCAAGGGAAATAGTCCCAAAGGGACTACGAATTTGTAAGTTTCCTAACAATGTACAAATGGGTTCTGTATTTTATAATGAATTAATAGAAGTTTTCAATAAGTGTGGTTTAGATGTGTTAAGACTTATTATTAGAGAAAATACAAGATGTCAGGATGAATTACAGAAAAACATACAAGAACTTGGCCAGTGCATAAAGGATGACTTGATATTTACCATTAGAGAGGAGAAAGACAAGTATTTTAATATAAGAAAAGAAATAGATGATAAATGTGATGATATGGTACAAAGAAAACTGAAGAAGTTAGAAAGAGGTGTTAAGGAGTACGATAGTAATACTAGTTATCCTAAACCCCAATATGGATACAATAAGAAAATAAATGAGAATAGACAGACCAATGAAACTCCCAATCCTAACAATGGTTTAAGTGATAATTATTACCAGGAAGAAGGTGACCCAGAGTATGATCAAGCCTTCCCTCCTTTACGGAGATCGGAAAGGCTTATGAATAAGGAAGGGTATCAACAATCAAATTTTCACTGGGGGGGAGAAGGGGAAGGGGGAGATACTAACTTATACCCATCCCACCATAAGGGACTACAATGAGATTATAGTAGATGGAGTTAAAAATACATACAATTACTTTGTTATATACAATTTTAGCAATATAAAATTAGAGAGAGAACATTTTGAAGTACTTTCTAAAGGTTTAAATATTTTTCCACACAAAAAAGGGGATGTAACTAAAACATTGCTTGATGTCAAATTGTTTTTAAGGAAAGTTAATTTGAGTATTATATTTCCCATGGAAAAAATGTTCAAAAGTCAAGGATTAAAACGGAAAACTAGCTATAACCCCCCTTTACACCCACAGTTAAAAAATCTGGAAAAAATTATCGAGAAGGAGGTGAGGAATGAACACAGAAAAATTAAATATAAGGCTAATTTAAGTAATAAGGAAAGAGAAATATTGGATGAACTGAGGGGAAATACTAACATTCGAGTGATGAAACCAGATAAAGGGGGAGGGGTGGTTATTATGGATAGTATATAGTATGAGAGTAAGATGAATGTTATATTATGAGACGACTTGAGATATGCTAGTGTTTCTAAAAATGAAGTAAACATAGCCTATAATAAAATAGATATAGGACTCAATGATATGCTACAAGAAGGCCTCATAGATTATAAAACATATTCATACTTAAAAGTGGAAAAACCTAGGGTTCCTACAATATTTGGAATCCCTAAGATTCACAAAAATGAAAGGGACCCCCCATTAAGAAAAAACAGAAAACGGAGCAACACACCAGACCTGGTTCCAAAGCAACACAAAGTTGAATAGAAATTGGATAAAAAGGCAGCAAATCTGCAAGTCAGCTCTCTACGGTATAGGCACTTGACCTGATCCCAAAGCAGCACGAAGTTGAATAAAAATCTTGAATGAGAAGGCAGTAATCTGCAAACCAGCTATAAAAGATGTAGGCACTTATACCATAAAGGAATTGGAGTCCCAGCTTAAAAATGCAAAATCCTTCCTTAAACAAACGATAGTAGATAGGATGAATTCACCACAAAAAGCTTTAATGAACAGATGCAAAACAACACTTCCAGGCAAAACTGTTATGGCCAGTCAGTATTTATACATTTAATAATCGGCCAATTAAGCTGTTAAATTGTTAATTAGTTAAAAAGGAACAATCACCTCTTAAAGTGCAATAGTACTAAGTTATTACTAGCTTTTTACTTCATTTAAGCAAGATGTGCTGACAGAATTATACATGTAAAGATATAAAATGCATAACTGTATAAGATTTCAGTCATTGCTAGATGCACATATAAAAATATGATTATCTCTTAAATTCATTATAAATCAACTAATGTGTTATAAATTCATGTATCCATAACTTATAAGAATTTATATAATTATTTATATAGTATCTAATACTAAAAACACATCAAATAGAAGAATATTTAAAAATAAAAAATAATTATCTAACTGTTCTACACAAAATTGTTTTACTCAAAGAATTAGTATGCTGGATTATAAGAAACAAAAAAATAAAAAATATGAATAATAATAAAAATATGATACATATGTTATATAATAATTTGTAGTAGTTAAATATAATAAATATAGTAATAATTTCTTCCAAATGTAATTTATATAAATGTATAAGAAACATATATATTGAACAAAATAAAAAAATATAAAAATAAAAATAATAAAAATAAATGTTGTGTTCTTAAAAATAAATGTGACTATACTCACTTTATCATAAAAAATTTTTACATCTGCATTACATTAAAAATAAAAATGAATTCATAATTTATTTCTTCTCATTTTCAATATGCTATTTATACTAATGGTCTCATTCATACCTGGCTTCCTTGAAGCATCTAATTTAATTTGCCAGGTTAACTCCCTTGTCTCTAAGTAAGTTTGGGTCACTGGTAACTTGTTCTAAGACAAAGAATTTTAAACTCATATTATTACAAATGAGAGAATGTTTAAAGAAAGCATTTGTGTTCTTCCTTTTTTCAATTTCATATGTGTGCTCATATATTCGTTTTCTAAGTGATCTAATAGTTTTTCCAATATAAAAACCATGACATGACATACATATACCTAAATAAATTATGCCCATTGTGTTACAATTATAATGCCCTTGTGCTCTCATAGTACAGTTCCTGGCCGGAATGAAAATTTGTTCCGCATTTAATAAGTACTTGCATTGTCTGCAAGCACCACATTTAAAGGTCCCTTTCTTCCTGTAGGGGGCCACAGTTCCAAGAACGTTCTTAGTACTAAAGTGTTGTTCGAGCATTCCTTTTAAATTAATATCACGTTTTCTAATAAAAGTTAGTGTACTGGGTATATAATCTTTAATGTCCTCCTGTATTGTGAAATGCCTGTAAAGTCTTTTCAATAAATGCAGCATCCTGAGTGTAAGTATAACTGAAACTTTTGTGTGCATCATACTTAGTTATACTATTGTTGTTAAAAGACAACAGACCCTTACTAAGTAAAGGTGGGAACTTTTTTCTGTAACTTCTTCTCTAATGGTGTTAATTAGGTGTGTGGGATAACCCCTTTCTGTAAACATAGTAGTCAAAGTGGTTACTTCCTTCAAAAAAGTTTCCACGGTACTACAAATTATCAACTGGCTCCTTATAATTCCCTTTTTAGTATAAATGGGATGAGAACTATCAAAGTGTAAAAATGTGTTGGAATATAAGGGTTTCCTATAAACAGTGGACTCAAAATGTTCTCCTTTGCAATCTTTTGTAAGCAAGATATCTAAATAATGAAGTGAAACTGTACTAAGTTCATATGTAAATGAAAAAAAGTCAGTGGTAGTATTGATATATGTAAAGAATTCCTTAAAATGTTCTTCAGATCCATCCCATAGTAAACAAATGTCATCAAGGTAACGCTTGTAAAAAAGAATGTGTTGTTTCCATTTGGAAGAGTGGATATAAGTTACCTCCCATTTATGTAAAACAATATTAGCATAGGATGAAGCACAAAAGTATTCGCCATTGTAAAATATATAATTATTGTTGAGAATAATTTCCATGAATTCTGTCAACAGATTAATCTGGTTGTTGCTTAGCCCACTTGAATTTACTAACACTTCAGAAAACCAATTTAATCCTATGTCATGAGGTATACTTGGAAAAAGTTCTATTACATCTATAGTGATCATCAAGACGTCCTTGTTACAAGTATTGGGTGGAATGCTGAATCTTTGCATACATAGGGAAGCTTAGACATTAATGGCTTAACTTTGTGTTCCACAAATTTACCTAAGGGTTCAGTGATGCCATTAGCTCCTGCTACAATTGGCCTGAATTTCAATGGAACAGTTCCTTTATGGACCTTAGGTATCCCAAATAATATCGGAGTTTTAGGGTGTGGAACATTCAAATAATTAAACAATTCTTCATTAAATACCCCCTGTAGTAAATGATCTTTCAAAATATATTTAATATTCGCTTGAGCAACATTGAGTTCATTAATAGAGGCTTGTTCATAAGTATTGTAGTCCTGCAAAATATCATGCATAGCCATGTCATAGTCCAACATGGTCATAAGGACCATCCCACTGATCTTCTGTTGTTTTAGCTGATTCATAACTTCTAGTAAATTCTTGTTGAAGTTAGGTGAAATATCCTGCCTATTTGATAAATTAAATCTCAAAGTATTTTCAATTAGTTCTTCAAAAATTTTTAAACTCGGATGTAGGGGTGGGTTGAAAAGACTAGACCTGGTGATGTTATCATTCATAGTTGGCTGCCCTTTAAAAAATAGTGAAAGGTTAAGATTTCTAATAAACAATTTAAGTTCTATCAACAATTTGGGGATATAAGCTGGTCTAGCTGGTACATAATTCAGTCCTTTAGTAAATAGTTCAAAATATACCGGAGTTATTTCTAAGTCAGTGTAGTTGTAAATACTGAAGTTATTTAAGAATTTGAAAAGATTATATTGTCCATAATAACATCTAATTTGATATGGGGCATTCATATTCCTCCCCATTGGTCTCCCCTGGGAAAGTGAAAACCCTGTAGGGTATTGTTGTTTGTGCTATTCTTTCACTTCTCCTTAAAGGTTCTGAATTTTGCAAGCTTCTAACATTCTGACCTTCATTTCTACTTTCATGTTCAACATCACTGGTTCGTATAACTTGGTTCTGTTTAAACCCCAATTCTATATTCTAGAAGGTCTCTGTCTAGCTTTTGATTTTTCTATCAATGACCTTCTGACAATGTTGGTCCACCTCAAGAAATACTTCATCGTATTCTTTTATGTCTAAGAAAATTTTTATGCTGCACAATGTTATCATTAAGAGCAGTAAGTTCATCTAAAAAAACATTGCATTTATGCTGATAATCCTTAACCATCATATCCAACATTTCTAAACCAGTCTGATTAAATAATTCAATTAATTGTGTATGTAAAGTCGAACCAACAGTAGCATTGTTAGGAATTTAAAATTTAACATCAATACATTCTTTTAAGTAACTAATTTCAAGTTGACAGTTTTTATATGCATATAATTTGTTGCTAAAAGAATCAAAATCAACGTCTAATTGCTGAACAGTTCAGTCCATTTTTTAAAATTGAATAAATTATCCGGTGCTTCACCATTCGGTGCCCTATTATTGTAATTTCCTTCTTTTTCATAGACTGTGCCTGTTCTCTGTTGCAGCAATGATGATTGTTGCTGATTACCCGGAGGGAATAAACAATCCGAAACTTCAGGGTTCAACTGCCCTGATAGTGTCTTATTAATGTTGGTTAGTAAAATAAGTACCTGGTTGAACTGTCATCATTATCATCCCACAAATAACTGATAGCAACAGAAAAAACAGAAAACGGAGCAACACACCAGACCTGGTTCCAAAGCAACACAAAGTTGAATAGAAATTGGATAAAAAGGCAGCAAATCTGCAAGTCAGCTCTCTACGGTATAGGCACTTGACCTGATCCCAAAGCAGCACGAAGTTGAATAAAAATCTTGAATGAGAAGGCAGTAATCTGCAAACCAGCTATAAAAGATGTAGGCACTTATACCATAAAGGAATTGGAGTCCCAGCTTAAAAATGCAAAATCCTTCCTTAAACAAACGATAGTAGATAGGATGAATTCACCACAAAAAGCTTTAATGAACAGATGCAAAACAAAAACTGTTATGGCCAGTCAGTATTAATATTACCCCCCATTAAGACCCATAGTATCTGCCGAAGGGTCTAAAACTTACCCGTTGGCTAAATATGTGGATACAAAATTAAAACATCTATGGGTTGGAAGAAAATCCATTTTAAAGGATCCATGTGACCTTCTGAGAGAAATATCTAATGACTTATATCATGAAAATCTGTTGTTTATAACTATTGATATTATAGATTTATTTTCCTCTATACCGTACAAAACAGGAATGGAAATGTTTGAGGAAATAGTCTATGAGGACCAGGGACTAACACAAAATGAAAAATTAACAAATGTTTGGTTAACGGATATGGTTTTGAAAAACAATTTCATATACTTTAATGGAGAATTTTTCCAGCAGATTCAGGGGGCTGCTATGGGAGCAGCTTGTGCTCCTACGTATGCCATCCTGGTTTTGGCTAAATGGGAAGAAAAATACATCCTAAATACTGAATTTAATTCCTGTTGGATCCTTTATCGTAGATTTTTGGATGATATAGTTATTTTTGGACAGCAGGAAAAGAAAAGTTTGAAGAGTTCATGATATATATGAACAATACCACTATTTTTTTTAAATTTACACACAAAATTTCAAATAATAGTTTGCAGTATTTGGATTTGGAAATATATATGAAAAATAAAAAAATGAAACTAAGATCTATAGAAAAACTACTTTTTGTAATTCCTTCCTGCATTATCAAAGTGCACACCCCCTACACTGTAAGAAAAATATAGTTAAAGAGCAGTTTGTAAGGGGGTCCCGTATGACCAGCCTCGACACAGATTTTTTAACAGAGTGTAATCTGATGGAAAAAATGTTTATAGAAAGAGGTTACCCTATGGAATTCATTAGAGACATTAGAGTGGAGGTTGAAAAAGGAAGAAATAATAGATTCAAATCTATTCAAAAGTATACTGAACAAAGTAATGAAGGTACTGAGTATACAGAGAAACCTAGTGACAATTAGCAACAAGCAATGATTTTGGAATATAATGCTTTGAATAATAATATTAAAAAAATGTTGTTAAGATAATGGGACAGATTTGTTTCCCTATCTGATTTGGAGAATATAACCAAATATCCTTATAAAGTGGTACACAAAAATTCACAGTGTATAAGAAATATTTTAGAAAATAAAAATAGTAAATCTAATTTCAATAGAAATAGAATGGGCACATTTAAATGTGGACACTGTGCACAATGTACATATATCATGAACATAGATAGGTATGTTTTATCATTTATAGGTTTGTGTGGTGTGGATTTATTAAACAACTGTTGGAAATACCTCGCTTGAGTCCCGCTCTGGTTTCTGCACTCTAGTTTGGATTTAGTATCTAGGAGAGGGGCATTGTGGGTAGGTTCTTAGCTGAGAGTTTTTGGCTTGTGCAAGCTGGGAAACGGCCGTATCAGTTCCGAGGATGGAACCGAGGTCCTAACAGTAAAGAATAAATAAAGATTTACAACATCAGATGCCATTGTTTGGCAAACCTTCCAATGTCATATTTCAGGGATTCCTGAGAAACAAAATTCTTAAATAATTGTGTCACAAAGGCCGTAGAAAATAAAACATTTTGTTTTAATATAGCATTGTGATGCACTTAAAATAAGACTTTTTGCATCAACTTGCATTTTCTAAACAATAGTAATGCAAGTGTACACTGTCACATTCTTATCACCATTGATTACCAGACAAGTTATTAGGGACAGGTCAAAAGTAAGATTAAAAAAAATGTAAAAATGAAATACAAACAGTCAGGCAGTAAAGGCATATATCACATAAAAACCTTTAATACAAAAACAAAGCTAAAAATAAACAAAGTAAAGATTAAAACAAATCATGAGAATTCTGCAAAATCAGGGACATTTGAGATGTATGGTCTTGGCCCATTTACCTCTTATTGTACTGTTGTTTGTATTTGCTTCCTGTAATTTGTCTCTTGCAACTGGCGGATTTATCCATGTTGCCTGCAGTAATTTTCTTAAACCAGTACAACATTGTTAATGCATCTTCTCTAATTTATTTTTCACACATTGTAACTCAGTATGCAGCTCCCATTCACTGTTTTGTTTCTGATTCCAGCCACTTCAGTTTTCATTCCTCTTTATAAATCCATCCCACGTATTACTATTTGTTATGTTTATGTAAATATGTTTACTTCCTTCCTTTTTGAATTCCAAGATACCATTACTGGTGTTTCTTAAAGCTCCCATGTCACTTATTACAATGAAAGTAAAATTGTTTATTATAGAGACTAGGGCCAGCCTTAGCTGAAATGGCACCCTAGATGAAGTAGTCAGCGCTCCTTAAGCCTCACCCATCCCATACTCATGCTACACCCCTATTTGAGCCACACCCACAGATAGGTCACTCTCCATGAAAGCCCCTCCAGTTATTTCCTTCAATTTTTTAAATGCATGAACATCAGTTTCTTCTGTAATGGGTTTTGCATTACCAAGCATTTTCCGAAAGTTACGAAGTCCAAAATGAATACCAGAGTTCATCTGACAAGTAATAAGATCAAACATCAGAACCAGCTAAGACACACACACACACACACACACACACACACACACACACACACACACACACACGTTATGACATAATGCAGTCCCAGCAGGTGTCCAAAGCTGTACCATCAGCTTTCAGGTACCATTCATCCAGCCATCTGAGGCTTTATCCTTTTGATTACAGGACATTTATTGAAGAATGTTTTGATGGTTACATTTTACAGCCCCCCTGCCTAGAACATAATTTTTGGTCTGTCTGCGTCAGGACTGGAATGACAAAAAACAAAGGGAGACCCGTTTACAATTTTCTACTCACTTTGAATGCTATTTCTTTAAATTAATCACTAGCTTTTTAGAAAAAAACTTATGCTTCTGTCTACCTGTTTATACTTCTTGATTGCATTTTTATAATTATTTATTAAATGTAATTCACCGCCTTTTCTCAAAAGTTGCCAGTTTTAGGAGGAATTAAGAGGGACAGAGCAAAATTTGGAGTCAAAATAAGAGACAGTCGAGAGAGAGAGGTAAACTGCAACAACCATAGATTTGCAAGCAACCATAGATCTGCAAGCAGTCACAGATCACCAAGCAACACTGTCATGATCACATCACCCATTTATTACTAAACCCGGTGACAAGACAAATGAAACACAGACAACAGCTGAACAAGACACAGGTACATTCACTTAACACGAGACGTAAACGCTTATTCCAGATGCTATCTTCTCTGCAACATTTGTACTACCACAACAAGTGCACAGGATTGGGCAGTTTTTGCTGTCCTTACCATTCTATACTGCTGTTTAAATCAAAAAGCACCACCAACAGAAACTAACCCTACACACAGCTGTGCCACATGTCACAGAAGACACACCTGAAACACTACATTAAGTAGGGAGAAACACAAAAAAGAAGTTATGTACTCACCATAACGTTCCATGTAGGTTGTTCATCTCGCCTTTATTCTTACTGACTCGGCCAACTGCAAAAGCTCGAGGTCTTCAACCAGCTCGAGGCCAACTCCCTATCCCATGATGCACCCTGATCTTCCCTCAGATCTTGTTTGCTGCCAACTGACTAACTAGTAGTATAAATATGCCACTCAGAGAGCTGGATAAGAGACAATGCACCATATAAGAAAGGTGACGGATCTCAAACAGACTGGATGGGGGTTGGAGGGTGGGACATAAGAATGAAGGTGAGATGAACAACTCACATGGAACGTTATGGTGAGTACATAACTTCTTTATGTGAAGTTGTTCTATCTCGCCATTCATTCTTACTGATGGGTAGCATCCCAAGCACCATCTTTCTCGGGTGACTCACGGGAGAATATTCCTCAGAACTGTGGAACCAAAGGAGGTCCTTCCCTGGAGGCCTTGTCTACTTTGTAATGAGTGATAAAGGTACGAGGTCTTGACCAGGTAGCTGCTGCACAACTAGAATCCAATGGTAACCTTGCAGAAAAAGCTAATGAGGTTGAAACAGCTCTATTAGAGTGGGCCTTTATTTTTTGTTGTAAGAGAGCATTCTCTGAACTATAAATAAAGGAAATGCAATCTGATAGCCATCTTGACAAGGTTACTTTTGTCACTGGGGCACCCTTTTTTGACTCTGAAAAGGAAACAAAGAGCTGATCCGTTGATCTGAATTGTTTTGTTCTATCTAGATAAAATCGGAGTTGTCTATGAACATCGAGTTTGTGCAGCATGTGTTCCATCCAATTTGTGTACTGAGGAAAGAAAACTGGCAACTCAATGGATTGGTTAAGATTTGTCTCTGAACAAACGTTTGGTAAAAAGGATGGATTAGCTCTGAGTGAAACTCTGTCATTATGGAAAATCAGATAAGGAGGTTTGATGGTCAAGGCCTGCAACTCAGACATCCTCCGAGCAGAAGTAATGGCTATCAAAAATATAGTCTTCCATGAAAGGAATTTCAAAGGACAGGACGAAGCTGGTTCGAAAGGAGGTAATATGATTCTGGAGAGAATTAGAAGTTATGTACTCACCATAACGTTCCATCTGAGTAGGTAGTTCATTTGTCTGCAACCTGTGGGTTACGGATCCGATATCGGATCCGAGCCGGCAACTTGTTTCAAGCTAATGGATCCGAGCTCCTAGCCCCTCCCTTCACCCATAATCCCCTGCCAACCCCTCCATGACCTCAGATCGAGTTTGCCTCTCCATATATATCCGACAAAGGATATCTAAAAAAATACTAATATATCCAAGAGGGTCAGGGGGAAGGAGAGGGGGATGGTTGCAGACAAATGAACTACCTACTCAGATGGAACGTTATGGTGAGTACATAACTTCTAAATCTGAAGTAGGAATGTTCATTTGTCTGCAACCTGTGGGACAGAGTCCCCAGCTACCTGCACCCTGGGTGGACATCATGGAAGGATATTACGAAGCACCGCAGAGCCAAAGGATGCTCTCCCTCTAGAAAGCAGGTCTAGCTTGTAGTGGTTGATAAAGGTATGAGATGAAGCCCAAGTGGCTGCAGAACAAATATCATCCAAGGGAACTCTAGACTTGAAAGCCGCAGAAGTAGAAATGGAGCGAGTGGAATGAGCATGAACTCCTTCTGGTGCGGGCCTACCCGAGGCTTGATAAGCTAACAGGATACATTGGGAAATCCAGCGAGATAATGATACTTTAGAGATAGCTTTCCCCAAATTAAATTTGGCAAAGGAAACGAACAGCTGGTCAGATTGTCTATGGCCAGCCGTCCTATGGGTATAAAAACGAAGCTGCCTATGAACATCTAATGAGTGCAGCTTGTATTCACCCTTATTTTGATATTTAGGGAAGAAAACCGGTAAATTAATGGATTGGTTTATGTTGGTTTCTGATGCTATCTTGGGAAGAAAGGAGGGATTGATCCTGAGGTACACTCTATCAGGATGAAAGATCAGATACGGAGGTTTTACGGAAAGAGCCTGAAGTTCTGACACTCTTTTCGCAGAAGTAATGGCTACAAGGAATGCCGTTTTCCATGACAAGAATTTGAGGTCCACTGTAGCAGCGGGTTCAAAGGGTGGAGCAGTCAAGGCTTGAAGAACTAAAGTAAGATCCCATGGGGGTACAGCTTCTTTTACAGGAGGTCTAAGTAAAAAGGTACCCTTGAGAAAGGTTTTACACAATTTGGCTGACATCAAGGGTCCTGTATCATGTCCCACATGATAATGAGAAATGGCTGCCAATTGAACTTTGACAGTTGAACAACTAGCACCTTCTTGAAAGAGTTCAGTTAGGAAATCTAAAATGGATGTGAGAGGGGCCGTAAAGGGATCTAGCTCTCGGCGCTCCGCCCAGATGGAAAAACGTTTCCATTTGCTGTGATATACCTTCCTGGTGGAGGGTTTATGTGCTGCCACGAGGATGGCTTTGACTTGTGAAGAGATACCGGGAGTCCTAACTAGGAGTGGAACTGGAGCAACCAAGCTGTCAGTTTCAGATTGTCCAGGTTTGGAGTTGGTAAGTCCAATGGATGGGAGATGAGATCCGGGATGGGATCTAGAATCCAAGGGTGATTCACAAGGTGAGACCACAGGTAAAGGAACCAAATTTGTCGAGGCCAGAATGGGGCAATGAGAATCATTTTGCTCCCCAATCACGAGGCTTTCTGTAACAGTTGTAACATCATTGGAAGAGGAGGATAGGCATAGAGTAGACCGGGTGGCCAAGCATGCACCAGAGCGTCTCTTGGAGATTCCCCTGGTGGGGGGATTAGAGCGAAGAAATTGTCACATTTGGCGTTTGATGGAGATGCAAAAAGATCGCAGCAGGGTTGCCCCCATGTTGCGAATATCTGCTTCGCTACTAGAGGATTGAGAGACCACTTGTAGGGGGTAAGAAGGGTGTGGCTGAGCTTGTCCGCTAGGATGTTGGTCCTCCCCGGAATGTGCGTTGCAATCAGAAAGCGGTTGGTGGAGATCGCCCATTCCCACACTCTCATGGCTTCGCGGCAAAGAGGAAAAGATCTGGTTCCCCCCTGTTTGTTGATATACCAGACCACTGACATGTTGTCTGAGTGAATTGCAATCGTTCCTACGGGAAGGAAGCTCTGAAGTGCTTGCAACGCTAACAGCACCGCTCTCATCTCCAGAACGTTGATATGCAGGGAGGTCTCTGTATCGTTCCACGTGCCTTGGACTGTCCTGCCTGAGTAATGCCCCCCCCACCCGAGGCGGGAAGCGTCCATGGTCACCGTGGCGATGGGGGGACAGGTGCAGAAGGGTCGGCCCGTATGGAAGTTTGATGCTTGGAGCCACCATAGTAACGCCCTTCTGCAAGCCTTGCTGATAGCAATGGGATGGTGGAGAGGGAGTGATAGGAAGGACCATTGCACTAACAGAGTCCATTGTAGGACTCGCATGTTCAAGCAGGCGCATGGAAGGAGTGTCATCGCTGCTGCCATAGAGCCTAGTGCCCTCAGGATCAATTCTGCTGGTGAAGCCTCTGAAAGAAGGATAGCCCGCACATGGAGTTGAAGATTTCTGATTCTCTCCGTAGTTAGGAAGGCTCGCAAATCTCTGGTGTTTATTCTGGCACCTATAAATTCTATGATCTGTGTTGGAGCCAGTAGGGATTTGCCGACATTGATAGTAATGCCTAGTTGTGGGGCTAGATGGAGAAAGAAGTCTCTGGCTGTGCAAAGTAGATGCCTTGTTGGTGCGGTCAGGAGCCAGTCGTCCAGGTAGGGAAGACCTGAATTCCCTGGAGTCTCAGGTGGGCAGCAATCACTGCTAACACTTTGGTGAACACCCGGGGGGCTGTTCTGAGGCCAAAGGGAAGGACCCTGAACTGGTAGTGACTGGCTCCCAGCCGGAAGCGAAGGAACCTCCTGGATCGTTTGTCCATTAAGATGTGGTAATACGCATCCTTGAGGTCTATAGAGCACATCCAATCGTTCTCCCTCAGAAGGGGGAGGATAGATTGAAGAGTGACCATTCTGAATTTTTCCTTGGTTACTGACAGGTTCAAGCGGGAAAGGTCTAGGATGGGTCTCAGATCCCCCGTCTTTTTTGGCACCAAAAAGAACCTGGAGTAGAACCCTAATCCGAGCTGGTCTTGGGGGATGGGCTGGATGGCTCTTTTTCTTAGCAGCTGCTGTATTTCTGCGGCTGCGGCCTCCCTGTGATCGGGTGGTACATCGGGAGGTTCTTGGATTGGGGGACATGGAGAATTGGTATCTTGTACCCTCTGGATATGATGCGAAGCACCCAGCAGTCTGTTGTGATGGACTCCCATGCCGCTAGATGCTTCGAAAAACGCCCCCGACTGCCTCCAGAGTGGAGCAGTCGGGCAACCCCTCAGGGTTGCTGCGCGGGCCGTTCAGAGAAAGGTTCTCTGGACCCAAAATTTCTCGGAGCCCCTCTGCCCCTAGGGCGACGTCCTCCCTGTCCACCTCTGCCACGGTAGGACTGGTTGTCCGGAGCTGGTTGGGATTGTTGTGATTTTCGGAACCACATCTTCTTCTGACCCTTTTGGTTCCTTGAAAAGGACCGCTGGGGAGCAGAGAAGCGGACTCCGACGACAGACAACGTCTTCCCATCCTTCTCGCTCTGGACAAGCGTTTCGCGAACTGATTTGCCAAAAAGGGCAGAACCGTCGAAGGGGGCGTTCGCGAAGGACGCTTTAAAGGGCTCCGTAAAGTCGCAATGACGGAGCCAGGCCTGACGTCTCATAACTAGGCCTGCTCCGCTGGCCCTAGCGGCTCCCTCTGTGGCGTGGGACAATAGCCGCATAGAGGTGTTAGAAATAGATCTTAGAGTGGCCATTCGGGTGGAGTATAAATGTTTATCCTCCTCCGACATGGACTCAGGGGGGGATGCAGCGTATTCTTTGATAAGATCCCGCTGCATCCTGATGACATGTGCCATATAGTTCAAAGACCTTACAGAGAAGGTCGCTGAACTAAAGACTTGCTTCCCTAAGCGATCCATCAAACGAGACTCTTTGCTTGGTGGATGGACTGAGGGATTCTCCTGAGCTAATTCCCTCTTTGTGGCTGCCGCAGTCAACATGGCATCTACAGGGGGGCCCTTACTCCAATGAGACCGGTCAGAGGGAGGGGCTAAGAATCCTATCCGGCCGTTTGGGTATTGGCTCCACGGTGTCCGGATCCTTCCATGCCCTGGTGGTAATAAGGTCCACAGGGGATCGGCTGGAGGGGACACCCAGGAGGTAGACGGACCTGCCTCGAATGCCTCCAGAAACACGGACTCGTCAGATGAAGACTTGGGGGCAGACCACCCACCTCTGATTCTTAGCATCTCCATGATGTCTCCAAAGGAGACATCCTCAGGGGGTGATCTTGGGGAGCCTTCCCCTTCCTCCAAGTCTGTGTCTTCAGTTAAGGACTCAGGGGAGTCCACGTGCCTCCTTTTGCACTTATGCTTGCGGGGAGCTTCCTCGGGGGGACTGTCCGTGGAGCCCTCGCCAGCAACATCTTGTTCCAATGGAACAATCTGTGACATCGAAGCAGGCTGTTCCTTTGGCCGGGTGATGGAAGCCTGGCCCAGCAGAGAGGGAGTGCAGGGAGGAGTCGATGCAAGGGCCGGGGGTCCGGATGCTCTCAACAGAGCCCTCTCCACAACATCAAATGCCGAGGGAGAGCCACTCTCCAATGGATCCGAAAGTCGGCTCCCACTCGGATCCGATGAAGGGATCGGAGCCGGTGCCGAGACCGTCGGATCCGAGGGACCACTGTGCTCCGACCTGGACGGAGCCGAAGGCACACTGAATCCCCCGGATCCGAAGCTCGGACCACAGCTCCGAGAGGTCGGATCTGACAGACTCGAGGGTAGGGTCGGATCCGAAGTATACAGTACTGTCGGCGCCGACCCACCCCCGGCTCCAAGGCTGCTTGGCTCCGAGCGCTCCGAACCCGGGTAGTGGGTCGGAGAAGGAGCAATTGGGTGGAAAAAAGGTGTCGAGCTCCCCCCCCTGAGGGGGGGGGGGGACAAGAGCACTCCCATCTGCAGCTGGGCCTAGATGAACCTTCGCATCATCCGGTCCAAGTCTGCATCAGATAAACTAAATGTGGATCTCGAAGAGGCCACCGAGGCAGGCCTGGAGTGCCGCCTCGATGACCTCGACGGAGATCGGGTTTCCTCCTCCTCGGGCCCCGGGGAGAAAGAAGGGGATCGGAGCCGAGGAGGAGGAGACCTAGAAGCAATGGAGGGAGAAGCCCGCTTAGCTGGCGGGGCCGAAACGGAGGTCTCGGCCCGCCGCTTTTGGTGCTTCTCCCTCCGTTTCTCCCTCCTGGCCTCCCTGTCCTCCGACACTTTGGCGGGAGTTTGAGTCCCAGTCGGAGGCAGGGGGGCAGGAGTGGCAACCATCACAGGCTGTGATGGAGCCACAGGAATGGTAGAGGAAGCGGAGGCCGAAGCCGAAGCCGAAGCCGAATCCGGGGGTAGAAGTCCCGCCAGGACCAGCTTCGACCTCCGCTCTTTCAGTGCCCTGGGGTTGAACGCTGCACAGATAGTACAGCCCGAGGTGAGGTGTTCAACCCCAAGGCACGAGCACGAGTGTGGCCATCAGCCGGGAGAGCTTATGGCCACACTCGGTACATTTCGAAAATATGGCTTTTGGGGCCTCAGCCATTCCCTTTTTTTTTTTTTTTTTTTTTGTCAAAGAAAAGAAAAAACAACTACACACACACACAGGCCCCAAAAGCACACCACAAACACTCACACACTAGCGACCAGCGAAGGGAGGGTATTAAGTAAACAAAAAAAAAATAGGGAACCTAACTCAGACACACTTAAAAACAGTTAATTTAAACAAAAAATTATTTTTCTGAAGAAAAAGTTAAGTTTTTCTTGTCACTTATCTGGAGCTCAAAAAGGATCCTGCCATCACAAGCGCGGCAAACTAGATCTGAGGTCATGGAGGGATTGGCAGGGGATTATGGGTGAAGGGAGGGGCTAGGAGCTCGGATCCATTAGCTTGAAACAAGTTGCCGGCTCGGATCCGATATCGGATCCGTAACCCACAGGTTGCAGACAAATGAACATTCCTACTTCAGATCAAAATTTAGATTCCATGGCATGACTGGAACTCTGATTGGTGGCCTCAAATGAATGGTACCTTTAAGAAAGGCTTTAGAGAGTTGATGTGACATGACATGACATTGGAGCCTTGGAAGCCAAGATGAAAGTTTGAGATTACTGCTAATTGAACTCTGATGGTAGCTGCAGCAGCTCCTTCGTTGAAAACTTTAGTTAAAAATTCCAATATAGATGGGATCAGAGCTAGATAAGGATCAACATCATTTTGAGATGCTCATAAAGAAAATCTCTTCCATTTGCTAAGATATAACTTTCTGGTGGATGATTTATGAGAGGATGTTATAATATGTTGGGCCACAGTTGAGGGGTTGTAGATCCTGGCTACTGTGGGAATTGGAGCAGCCAAGCTGTCAGTTTGAGGGAATGAAGAGAAGGATGAAGAGCCCCCCGATGAATGGGTCAACAGATCCGGAACTGGGTCCAGAATCCAGGGTTCTTCCAAGTGATGAGGCTGGAGGAAGGGAAACCAAATTTGCCGAGGCCAGAAAGGGGCTATTAAGATCACAGTCCTTCCCAGACATTTTGCTTTCTATAATACTTTGGGAATCGGAGGGAAGGAAGGAAAGGCAAAAAGGAGACTCAGGGGCCAATTGTGCACCAGTGCATCCCTTGGGACATCCCCCGGCGGGGGAATCAGGGCAAAGTAGCTGCTGCATTTCGTGTTTGTTGGAGTTGCAAAGAGATCGCAGCAAGACTAGCCCCACCTGCGGAATATCCGTTCCACTACTTGTTTCTTTAGGGACCACTCATGAGGCAGTAGAATTGCCCTGCTTAGCTTGTCTGCTATCACACTGGATTACCCCAGGATGTGCGTTGCTATCAGAAAGCACTGGGAATAGATTGCCCACTGCCATATGCTCATGGCCTCTCGACACAAGGGGTAAGATTTGGTTCTTCCTTGTTTGTTTATGTACCAGACCACTGACATGTCTGTCTGAATTGCAATTGTACCCAGAGGTAGAGAGTCTTGAAAGGACTGCAATGCTAGAAGTACTGCTCTCATCTCCAGAACATTTATATGCAGATGAGCCTCGTGTTTCTTCCACGTGCCTCAGGCTGTTCTTCCCTGATAATGCCCCACCCCCAACCAATCAAGGAAGCATCCATGATCACCGTGGCTATGGGATTGGGTAGAACGAATGGACGACCCCGAGTTACATGTTGAGATGTCAGCCACCACTGAAGGTCCTTCTTGCACATATTCATTATGATAATTTGGTGTGACATTGGAAGTTCCTGAAAGGACCATTGAGAGAACAGGAGCCATTGTAGAACTTGCATATGCATTCGAGCAAGAGGAATGGCAATAATTGCTGCCGCCATCGATCCTAGTAATTTGAGTACTATTGAGACTGGGGCTTTTTTCCTTGGAAGCAGGTCTAATATTTGTTTTCGTAAGAGACAAATTCTTTCTAGAGGCAGACTTAATGTAATTGAAACTGTGTTTAGCTCTGCTCCTATAAAGACTGTCTGTTGTGATGGCGATAAGGCAGATTTTTCTGAGTTGATGGTAATCCCCAATTGATTGCAGAGATTTAAGGTTGTGTCCCTCACCTGAATAAGTTGATGCTTGATGGTGGCAGTGAGGAGCCAGTCATCTAGATATGGAAACACCTGAAATCCCAAACGTCTCAAGTGAGCAGTGACTACAGCCATACATTTGGTGAACACTCTGGGGGCTGTAGTGAGACCAAAGGGCAGAGCGCAAAATTGATAATGGCTGGCTCTCAGTCTAAAGCGTAGATGATCCCTGGATGGTCTATCCATCTTTATGTGTTAGTACGCATCCTGAAGATCTATACAGCACATCCAATTGTCTTTCCCCAGGAAGGGAAGTATTGACTGAAGTGTGACCATCTGGAACCTCGTCTTTTTAACTGACTTGTTTAGTCTGCTTAGGTCCAGAATAGGTCTCCAGTCCCCTGTTTTCCTTGGAACTAAAAAGAACCTTGAGTAAGTTCCGGATCCTCTCTGGTCTGCTGGGACTGGTTGGATGACTTTTTTGTCAAGCAACCTTTGGACTTCTAAGTCTGCTTGGTCCCTGTGACTGGGTGGAACGTCTGGGATTTTCTTTACTAGAGGGGATGGAGTGGCAAAAGGAATTGAGTATCCTTTGGATATTATGCTTTGTACCCAGCTGTCTTTTGTTATTTTTAGCTAGGAGTCTAGGTACAAAGATAGGCATCCCCTGACTGCCTCCAGAGATGAACAGCCGGGCCTCCATTCAGGAGTGCTGATAGGGCTTGCCAAAGAACTGATCTCTGTCGCCCTGGTTCTGCGGACCCCCTCTGCCATTATTATCTCCTCCTGTGCCTCTAGAGGGGGTTTCACCACGAGTGTTCTGGAAAGATCCTTGAGATTTACGGAACCATATATTTCCACTTCCCCTCCCTTTGGGGTAAGGTCTATTCAGGGTAGAAAAACATACTCCAATGGCAGACAAAGTCTTTATGTCTTTTTCACTCCTGGTAAGTGTTTCCTTTATTTTAGGTCCGAAAAGGGACGAACCATCAAAGGGGGGTGTTAATGAAGGAAGACTTAAAGGGTTCCGCAAAGGAACATAAGCGCATCCAGGAATGTCTTCTGACAGCGATTCCTGTACCCGCTGCTCTACTTGTACCATCAGCTGCATATGACAACAGGCGCATGGAGAAGTTCACTATCGAATTAACAGTGGAGAGCTGGGAAGTTACCTTGCCGGAATCTCCCCCACAGCTACTGAACCATGCAGGGTGTCTCCTAACTCCTTCAGGAGATCCCTTTGTAATCTAGTAAAATGTTTGAGGTAGTTCAGTGATCAAAGGACGAAGGCTGCTGAACTAAACATACGCTTCCCATATCTGTCCATAATCCTGGATTCTCTGTTAGGAGGATGAACAGATGAAGAAGTCTCTGATCATTCCTTCTTGGTGGCTGCTGCCACCACCATAGCATCAACAGGCACTCCTTTAGTAAGGTAAGGTCTATCTTGAGGGCTAGTAATAAATTTGTTAGGCCTCTTGGGTACAGGCTCCGTGGTGTCTCGGGATTCCCATGTCCTTCGAGTGAGCAATTCAAGCAACTCATCAAAGGGTGGAGACACCTAAGAGGTGGAAGGCTGAGACTCAAAAGCCTTCAGGAGAGCTGACTCATCATCAGAAGGGTTAAGGGATTTCCAGCCACCCCTCTGTTTAGGAATTTCTAAGATATCTGCAAATGAAATATCTTCTGAGGGGGACCATGGGGACCCTTCTGATACATCCAAGTCAGTAGCCGAAGTGACTGACTCCTATGGGGAGTCCAGATGCTTCCTCTTGCAGAGTACCTTCCTAGGCTCTTCTTCAGTGGGGGCTTCTGGAGAGGTCTTGGAAGAACATGCTCACCCAAGGAGGCTTCCTGAGGCTCAGGATTTCTACGCTTCAATGGAGTGTGTGATGAAGAGGCAGACACCAGTGCTTTCAGGGAGGGAGCTGCTCAAACTGATGGAGTGGTGGTTGGGGTGGACAAAGCCCTCCTCATAGCCTTAAAGGCCCCTCGATCCCGATGAGAGGAATCCCTCAGATCCAAAGATTAGATGGAAACCATCTGCGCCAGTATGGAGGGCTCTGAGCCAGAGGTCGGGGCCGAACTCACTCAAGCCAAAGCCCCGAGAGGTCAAGTCGGTCCTACTATCCTCCCAGGATGCAACTGGTGAGTGTCGGCCCCAAGATCCTTCGGTCTGCACCAAAGACATCAGGGCAGTTGGGGCCAAAAAACCTAGAGTAGGTGTTGGACCCAAGGGGTCCACGATTATTAGCTCCACACTCTCCAGCTCCGAAACTTCCATGCAGACTGGAGGAGGAACAGAAGATGTTGGTGGAACTAAGGTTGGCTCTGAAGCCCCCGGGGTCTGTGCCGATAAAATTTTTGCCAGCGCCGGTATCTGTAGAAGTTTCTTCACCATGCGGTCCACATCCAACTCAGACAGTCTACTTGAGGCCCATGAAGAATGTGATGAGGCCACCAATTGTAATATGGGGGACTTCAAGGTAGGAGATATCGGCTCCAAGGTCGGCGACCGGCACCTAACCATAATGACAGTTGGTTGTGAAGGCGGTTGTGAAGGCTGTGGAACCGATGTCGAAGCTTTACTAGAAGCTGGTTTTGAAGTAGACTTTTTGTCAGTTTCGAAGTTTTTTTGAGTGCTTGTCTGACTTATCCAGCGCCTCTTGAAAAGAGGATTTCAGCAGACCTTTATCCATTAATTTTCATTTTCTCTCATGCAACACTCCAGAGCTAAAGGAGTGGCATATAGCACAGCTTTCCTGCAGGTGTACCTCACCCAAGCAGTAGACGCACTCAGTATGCCCATCAGTTATAGACATATTTTGCCCACATCTCGCGCATTTTTTGAAGCCAGACTTGGCTTTTTCCTTCTCCTGCTGAGACATATTTTCAAAGGCAAATACTAACAATAGTGATCACAGCAAAAATGCCCTATAAAAAAGAGGGCTCTAACAGTAAAATTCACACAAAAGTTAAGCCTTGTTAAAAGAAGGCTCTAAGAAATTTAGCTAACAATGCAAATATTTATCTGCCCTGCATAAAAAGAAGGGCTATAATTTAATAACACACACACACACACACACACACACACACACACACACACACACACACAATATAATACTACAGATAGGACAAGAAAAGGCCTTAAAACATGGCCACTAACATCTAATTATAATATTATCACTAAAGACAACTATGTGCCCTGTGAAAAAGAAGGGCTATAACCTAATACTACACATTCTCTTATAATATTGAAGATGAAGAGAAAAAAGGGACTAAAAACATGGCCACTAATTTCTCAGTAATTAAGCTAATTGAGATGGGGAGAAAAGGCGGCCTAAAAAAAACCGGCCCTAATGACTAACTATATAATCTAAATAATCTAATAATCTAAATACAGACTACACACTCTATCTTATCAAAATGCCTAAATAACCAACTAAGCTAATATAACAGCTATTTTTTGTAGGAAAAGGTAAAGTTATTCACTGGCCAGAGCTGGTGAATGTCAGATCAATTTTCAGTGGCAAATGAGATCTGAAGGAAGATCAGGGTACATCATGGGATAGGGAGTTGGCCTTGAGCTGGTTGAAGACCTCGAGCTTTTGCAGTTGGCCGAGTCAGAGATGATCGGCTCTGAACACATCAGTAAGAATGAATGGTGAGATAGAACAACTTCACAACACTTGTTCTACACCTGGTCTGTGTTACTACTGCAATGGTCTGACTTCAGAAGCAGTCTAAAGTACAGTTGTGTACACTTACCATAAATGTAGATGCTCGAGTGTCTTCACTGTTGCAGTCATGACTGTAGGGTTCTCCCCTGCCGGCAGGCAGTCCTCGGTCGGCCAGAATCCCAAAGTCTGAGTCCGGTGTCGGCTGTTCAGCCATGCTCTCTGATGTCAGAGCGCCAGGAGTATAAAGCTGACAGCCGACGCCATGTTCTCCAGTTTTTCTTGCCCCAGATGTCAGGTGTTCCAAAATGAGTATGATCCCATACCCTTTGCAAACACACCTCAGAAGAAGGGTGAAAAAAGGAACCACACAAAAGAAAAAATAAGAGGGGACAGGAGGGAGGGAAACCCAGACTGCAACAGTGAAGACACTCGAGCATCTACATTTATGGTAAGTGTACACAACTGTACTATGTTCATCGTGTTTCACTGTTGCAGTCATGACTGTAGGGTTGAATCCCAAAGCAGAATAAAAGGGAGGTGGTCATAAAGTAGAGGGGGCGGCTAAAAGGCCCTGCAAGACTGCAGAAGCAAAGCCTGCCCTAGACTTAGAGTAAAGAGGTAGATTGTAGTGCTTAGAAAAAGTATGCACTGAACTCCAAGCTGCAGCTTCCAAAATGTCCTTGGTAGGAACTCCTCTGAGGAAGGCAGCTGAAGTGGCAGCAGCTCTGGTAGAGTGAGTCCTTATAGACCCTGGGATTGGCTTTCCATGGTGTGAATAGCAAAATCTGATTCCATGAGCAATCCATTTGGAAATGGTCTGTTTTGAAATAGCTTTACCTTGGGAACTTGAAGCATAAGAAACAAACAATTGCTATGATTTCCTGATGTCCTTGGTTCTGTCCAGGTAAAAACGTAGTTGTCTGTGTACATCCAAGGAATGCAAGATCCTTTCCCCCTTATTTTGAGGAGTGGGGAAAAAAGTTGGCAAGTGAATAGTTTGATTTAAAGCCACTTTGGAAATCACCTTAGGCATGAAAGTAGGATTAGTCCTTAAAGACGCCCTGTCTTGATGAAAAATAATATAAGGTTCCACAGCCATGAGAGCTTGCAACTCCGAAACTCTCCTGGCAGAGGTCAGAGCTAACAGGATGGCTGTCTTCCAAGATAAAAACTTAATGTCAGATGTGGCAGCAGGCTCAAAAGGAGGTAAGGTGAGTTTTTCCAAAACATAGTTGAGATCCCAAGCAGGAATGGGAGGAGATCTAGGGGGCCTTAAGTTCTTAGCTCCTCTGAGAAACTGTCTCATGAGTTGGTGGGAAAAGATTGGAGGGTCTGTATTATAATGAGCAGAAATAGCAGAGGCATGTATCTTTATGGAAGAGAAAGAGAGACCCTTATGTAAGAGGTCTATCAGGTAAAGTAAAATCAGAGCAATGTTAGGAATAAGAGGATCTGAATCCTGAGCCTGCATCCAGGAACAAAATCTTTTCCATTTTCCTGCATAAGATTTTCTAGTGCTAGGACGTCTGGCTTCTAAAATGACATCCATAACCTGCTTGGGTAGGAGAGAATGAATCAAAGACCCTGGATAAACCAGGCCGCCAGGCTGAGAGTTTTGACATGGGAGTGCAGAACCTGACCCTGGTGTTGGGACAGAAGGTTCGGAGCCTGTGGTAAAACCCAAGGGGGCTCCAGACGAAGGTTTTTTCAGTGTTGGGTACCAAAACTGTCGAGGCCAATTTGGGGCCAGCAAGATTATCATCTTGGGCTTGTCCTGTCTGATCTTTAATAATACCCGTGGAAGAAGAGGAAGAGGTGGAAAGGCATACCCCGAGAGGTTTCTCCAACTGAATGATAGTGCATCCACTTTCCAAGCTAGTTCGTGGAATGTCCTGGTGCAAAAAAATCTGTAGTTGATGATTGAGGTGGGATGCAAAGAGGTCTATGTGAGGACATCCCCAGACTGCTGTAATCATCTTGAATATTTGGTGTCCATTCGTGTGGGTCCGACAGGTTTCTGCTCAGACTGTCTGCCGTGAAGTTTTACTTCCCTGGAAGAAACTGAGCTTGAAGGTCCAGTTTGCAAGCTAGAGCTGTGTTCCAAAGATTCATGGCTAGTCTGCAAAGGGGATAAGAATGAGATCCCCCCTTGCTTGTTTATGTACCACAACTGTGGTGTTGTCTGTCTGTATCAGTAGTTGTTCTGGTTGTAGAAGATTCCTGAAGGCCAATAGAGCTTTCTGAACGGCTAACATTTCCTTTAAATTGATATGCAGGTGCTTCTGATCCTTTGTCCAAAGGCCCTGCAGACAGTTGCCCTGAAAATGGGCTCCCCATGCATAATCTGAGGCGTCCGTGGTTAGTATCTGAGTGGCAGGAGGCAGACTGAAGGGTTTTCCTTTGTTTAGAGTACATGCCTTGGACCACCAAAGGAATTCCTTTTGAAGACAAGGCAGGACGGTGATCTGTATGTCTAAACTGTGGCAATGCTGAGACCATACACGTTTTAGGTACCACTGTATTTTCCTCATATGTAGTCTTGCATATGGTACGAGAAGGATGCAGGAGGCCATGTAACCCAAAGCCCGCAGGAATTTCCTTGCAGATAACTGAGTTAATGTTGCCAAGGTTTTGAAAGTTGAAGCCAGCTGTAATTGTTTTTCGTATGTCAGAAATGCCATCTGGGTTGTTGTGTTTAGAGAAGCACCCAGAAAAATTATCTGTTGTGTGGGTGTCAAATTTGACTTTTTTATGTTTACAGTGAATCCCAGGAACTTGAGAAGATTCTGAACAAACTCTAGATGCTGGAGTAAGACATCCTTGCTGTCTGCCTGAATAAGACAGTCATCCAGATAAGGGTAAATTTGAATTCCCTTGATTCTGCAATAAGCTACTACTGGAGCCAGGCATTTGGTGAAGACCCTGGGTGCAGTAGACAATCCAAAGGGCAGCGCAGAGAATTGATAGTGCCTCGATCCGGCCTTGAACCTGAGGTATTTTCTGCATTCCTGCCTGATGGGAATGTGTAAATATGCCTCCTTTAAATCCAAAGTTACCATCCATGCATTTTTGGTCAGCATTGGAAGTAGCTGCTGTAGAGTAAGCATCTTGAATTTTGGTATCTCGAGAAAAGTGTTCAAGACTGACAGATCCAGAATGGGTCTCCATGAATTTTGCTTCCTGGGGACTAGAAAGAGCCTTGAGTAAAAACCTTGTCCCATCTCTGAAAGTGGAACTAGTTCTATGGCTTTCATAGCCAAGAGAGCTTCCACCTGGTTTAAGGCCTCTAACCATTGATGTTTTGGAAGATCTGGCCATCCGCTTGGTCTTGGTAGGGTATGAAAATAGAATTTGTAACCTCTTGAAACCACATCCAGAACCCACTTGTCTTGGGTTATATAAGTCCAATTTAGGTGAAAAAGAGAAAGTTTTCCTCCGAGAGGGGCTTCCAGGCAAGAAGTTCCTGCAGCCCAACAGAGGGAGTCATTGAGTCTGTTTTCTATGAGCTTGCGACCTGTCCTCTCCTCCCCTAGGGGTGGAAGCAGTCCACTGTCTTGGTCTATAAGAGGCTTGCGTTTGAGGCCTTCCTCGGGAGCGTCTGTATCTACCCCTCTGAGGCCTGTCTGAAATGGGAAAGGACCAATTTTTTGTAGGCCAATTCCTACTAAATCTGGGTGGCTGTACTTGTAAGAAATCTTTAACTGTTTGCATGGATTTTGCCTTGTCCTCCATCTTCTTTATCACCTCTTCAGCTTTAGATCCAAACAAAACATTATGCTGAACAGGAGCATCCAATAATTTAGCTTTTACTTGATCTGGCAAATTTTGTTCCTTTAACCATGCATGCCTTCTAATGACTGTGCCAAAGGCAGCAGCCCTACAAGAAGCCTCCAAGGCATCAAATCCACAGTGTAAACCATGCTTCCCAACTTGTTCGGTGGCATGCATTAAGTCATGTAATTCCTTATAATCTGCACAGGCGGAAATGGAAGTTAGCTTTTGTTTTAAAACAGACAGGAGAAATTGCTGGTATTTCAGCATATGAAACTGACAGTTTAAAGCCCTAATAGATAAAGTAGCAGAGGTGTACACTTTTTTGCCCCATCTTTCTAAAGATCTGGAATCCTTCTCAGTAGGAATGGGGTTTTTAGCAGAAGCGGCCTTAACCCCCTTAGGACCCTGAGAAATGGTTTCAGGGTCAGCAGTAGGATTTTTGTATAAAAACTGGTGGGAATCAGGAACCCTATAATATCTGTCTGGCTTAACAGGAGCTGGAGGAAAAGAGTCAGGAGTTAAGTTAGCCTCCGAAAAAGCATCATCCACAATATCCAAAATAGGAGGAATAGCCAGGGGTCTATGTTGGGGAAGAAGAAGAAAATCCCTTAGTCTTTTCTTAGATTCCGAGTACTCCTGTCTTTCCCAGTGAAAATGTTCCCTCATTTCATGCAAAGTTTCCCCAAAAGAGAAATCCTCAGGGGGAGAAGCTGAAGGAATGGATTCCTCTGCATCATAATCCTCATAAGGAGGGAAAGAATATTCCTGGTCAGAAGAAGAAACTGAAGAAACAGAAGCCTGATCAGAGGAGTCATAATAAACTTCATGCCTTGGCCTTTTATCTGGAGGGGGATGTGAACCCCTAATCATAGTAAGTAAGTCCTCCGCCATCTTAAGTAACTGTTTCTGAGACTTGGGTGCCGGATCAGAAGAGGCCTGGGCTGCAGTCTTTGATTTGGAAGGAGTCTTTGCCTTTGTCTTTGGCTTTGCCTTTATTAGAAGCTGAGTAGGCCTGAAAACCCCTTTGGAAGCCGGTACCTGCACAGTGGCTCTGGACCCATCCGAAGGAGCATTGTCCGAAGGTCCTGCAACAGAAATATTCAAAGGCCTAGTTGGCTCCTCGTGGGAGTCTGTTTCGGCCATCGGTTCCGAAATGGCCGACGACAGGGGCAGCAAAAGCGCCTCACTGACGATGGCCGAACCTGAAGCTGGCTCTACTTGTACAACATCATCTGATTTGGACCTCGGAGGCCTTTCTTTATCCTTGCGTCGTTTGTGAACTCCGGTAGCCGGAACCGTATCCGACGACATTTTATAATTAAAACGCCTACCGAAGTAATGAAATGCAAAATCGTACCTTTGTTTAATCGTACGTTGATTGAATCTAGCACAAAACCGACAACTAGCTACGTCGTGGTCAGGGCCTAAGCAAGGAATACAGTAAGAAAGAAAATCCTTATGAGGTATTTGCTTCCCACATGAAATACAATTATTAACTTTTTCTGACATCGGACTGGAGCAAGAAAAAAGTTTCCCCAACGGGGTACTTAGCTTTGAGTAGGAGAAGAAAGTCTTTGGACTGAAGTACATTTATAAAAAATTGTCAGGAGTCAGCCGACCGGCACTTGCGAACTGCTATCACCGCACGGCAAGAAAGACTGGAGAACATGGCGTCGGCTGTCAGCTTTATACTCCTGGCGCTCTGACGTCAGGGAGCATGGCTGAACAGCCGACGCCGGACCCAGACTTTGGGATTCTGGCCGACCGAGGACTGCCTGCCGGCAGGGGAGAACCCTACAGTCATGACTGCAACAGTGAAACATGATGAACATCCTAATTGGCTGTTTTTGATTTGCATTACACTAACTTGAGGGAATAATCACAACACTTTTTTCCTGAAAATAGACTCACATCCACTGCATGGTGCACCTTAGAAACTGGAAACATCAAACCCTGCCCAAATTACTACTATAAATAAACACAAGCACAAAAGATCCCAACAACAAACTCCAAAATGAAACAAAGACAGTAAAGAGAGGCTACAAAACTTTTAATAAATCACCATGACTCAAACGATGAAAACAATAAAATTGATAAGTGCTTTCATCCCATATAACTTGGAATTTCATCAGATCATCTCAACTGAATATACCGTTTAAATAGTTTAAACAATCCACCACTCCATCCTGAGTCCATACATCTGCTTTTTGTTTAAAGCTGTACACTCTCCATCATATATCATACATCCATAACAAATATTTAAAAAAAAAGCAAAAAAAATAAATAAATAAGTGTATAAACTTAAACATTGTCAAAATGATAAAGAAAGCAAGATAAAGCTGGAGTGGACTTTATCGGCCAGAAGATTTGCTATATCCTCTGACTCAGTATAGGTAGCTTAATTTACAATTTGTTTAGCATATTGTTGTGTATTTCCTTTGAGGTTGTTGACATAGCTATAGAACGTCTTGTGATTGTGCTTAGGCTAGGAGTCTACTTTAACTTCATTAAATTTTGCCAGACTGTCACTTAATAGTAGGTTGTTTGCCTTGGACTAATTCCAAAAAGTTCTAGATCTGGCTAGTGCTACAGGCTTTATTTTAAAGGCGACAGCTTCATGCTCTGATCTGATCTGTGAGGATGTTACAATGTGTGTTTGTGTGTGTGTGTGTGTTCGTGTAGGGAATTGGAGTTGTAACCTTCACCCATGTTCATAAGGGCTAGGTCAAGTATCTTTGGCATATGGAATAAATGGAATGTTTGGGCATGTGAGTTTGGGGCTCACAGGTTCACAGGATGATACTAGGCTATTGGCCAGGGGGCCCTTATAAGCCTGGCCAAGAATTTTGCACATGTTCCCACAAAGTCAGAACCTGTTTCCCCTGTCCAGCAAGGACAAAGGTGGGATCCCAGGGGTGTATTTTCTGTTTCCCATCCAGTCGTCCAGGTTACTCTTAAAGAGGGCTAGAGAGGTACCCTGCCTGACATGGAGAGAGAATCTATTCCATAGATGGAGGAGCCTTTGGGACACAAATCTATCCCACCAATGAGTTCTATTAATGTCACAGAAAAGGTTGAGGACTTGTGTGTGGGTTGCGTGACTGGAGTTTGACTTACGGATATGCAGCAACTCCATCAAGGCTAGGTCTGAGATAGCTTTGTATACCAGACACAGGTCACCTCTGAGCAGTCTGTATGAGACTGAGTAGAGGGGCAGGGCTTTTAGCCTATCTGTATAGGACAGGTGTTTGAGACCCTGAATTTTCCTGGTCAGAAACCTCTGTGGTCTCTCCAGCTGCTGCATGTGCTTGGTAAGGTACATGCCGAAAGGGGCATTGTATTCGATAATGGGTCTGATAAAGGAGGAGTACAGGAATGTTATGACATCGTTGTTCCTGGATGAAATACCCTTACTTATGAGGTGGGCCATGTAGAAATCCTTCCGTACAACAGAGGCAACATGGCGGTCAGAAGTCAGGTTGCTATCAATTATGTGGGTTATGTAGGATTCTTAGTCTATAGTGCTGTAGTTGAGGTTCCCCATGAATATGATATTGGGTTGACTGGAGAGTTACTCTAGTACATTTAATTACCTCACTGCTTATACACATACAAGCAATCTCACCAATCCTGGTTAGAGGTGGCAGCTTGGCTCACTGCTTTGGCTGCTTGGTTGGGGCATATACAAATACATTTATTGGTAACCTTACCACAGAAATCATTACCACAACTGCAGAAATGACCAAGTCTCTTACAACCAAGCTCTACTGCACCCCCTCCAGCAAAAGATGCAAGTGCAGAACACTGAACTGCACTGTTACAGCCATACTGCACCCCCCAAAAAAAATGTATAGACCATGACCTGACACGGCAATATATTATGTCTTTTACCCTATCACAATGATTGCCTTTTGTTTACAGTACAAGGGTAAAGGAGCTGTTAGAGTTCACTTACAAGGCAGTCTGTGACAAGCCTCAGTGTCATGTTATGGCAGACAGTCCCACAGATGTCCATTCACACAAGTGCTGGCATGCATTGCAAAGCATCCATGTCACAGCACAGTAGGCAGATCACTATTCTAGTGGGACTAAACTGCTCAACAACAACTAAATAAATAGCATAACACATTATCTCTCTGTCCTTTCCACCTCTCTGCTGCACTCAAATAATTACTGAAGGTTTACCCAGTTACAAATGTAAATATACCATTACACTCTGTTTACTAGAATGTACACATACAGTCTAATCTGAACTACTTGTGTTATTACTTACATATCTGTCTATTTTGCTTATGAAATGGTTTGAATTTCATCCAGGCTCATCCTAAACTTGGTCATTCCTGATCAGTGCACTTACCCCCAGTAAACAAATATCACACACACACACACTGTGTATGTGTATTACATGTATTCTAGATAAGACCTATAATAAATCAGGATCTACCCACAATTGCAAAAAGATAATAGACTGCATACAACATACTAAACAAGGTACCATAGAAGCAGCAACACAAGAGTTACTTCAATATTACATTATTACAGTGAAATATAATCTGCAAAATAAAATGTACAAACATTAAGAACAGCTAAATTAAACCAATAACAAAAACCTGTAACAGGCACTAGTTTATGTAAATGCTGCAGCAGTGGTTCACTCCATCACCTAACCAACAAGTAAATGGTTGTATAATAAACACTCTTAAATCACAAAAACCTTCTTCTTCTTCTTCTTTCGGCTTTTCCCGGTTAGGGGTCACCACAGTGTATCACCTGTCCTCTCATGAGTGGCAGTAGAGTTTTACAGTGTCGAGTTGCCAGCCCGGCGCCCAACCTTCCATGGAAAGCACTCAATCACAAAAATGTTAAAAACACCAAAAAACAGCTTCAAAATAGGGAAAACAAATGCCAATGGATACAGATCAGCAAACACCTTTATTCTCGTACTTCGGCCTTTCGCCTTCTTGAAAGGCTGGGTTACCAGAATAAAGGTGTTTGCTGATCTATATCCTTTGGCATTTGTGGTCCCTATTTTGAAGTAAATGGTTATAGCAAGTGCTAAACACACACAGTGTTATACTACACAGACACACAATGGGTCATGAAGATGCTAATGAAGATGTAAACAAATAGCAGAAAGCATGGGAATACATTTACAAAATTAACAAAGGCACAGCAAAAATCAAAAACATAGCCAGTTAGCATTATTGATGAAGAATGCAGTTAAGCCATCGCTGCCATGGGATTAAAATAGCATCATTTTAATATATTTCTCTGCTTTGCGAAAAGAGGTTGTAGACTTAGTTATTCTGCTTAATTACAGACAATTTTGGCTCAGTATGTACTGCTGCATATGTACAACCCAAATCATATCTAGAAACACTGCTAGAGAAGTATGCAGAACCTTTAATAACATGTTCTTATTAAAAAAGGCAGCATAAACTTCCCAGCAACACAAAGATCTTACTTGACAAAAAGCCAGGTAAATGACCATGAAGTGGTACCTTAGGCAAAGGTTTCCATGACACCTAACCCCATGCTTCCCACTACTCCTCTCCCATAAACATCTCACAGTAACTCCACACCTGGTTCCTCATCTCAGCCTCCTCATATAATTTAGATTATTATTTTTTAACCTTTTCTGACATCTTTTTGTATTATTCTTCAGAATATGAACCTGGATGTCTTTATGATAAACAACTTTAAATACATTGTAATTAGTGACATCGGAGCTTTAAGAAACACAGATATCTTGGAATTAGAAAGGGAATAAACACATTTACATAAACACAATAAATGGTAACATGTGGGATGGATTTATAAACAGGAATGAAAAACTGAAGTGACTGGAATCAGAAAAAAAACAGTGAAGGGGGCTGCATACTGAGCTACAATGTGTGAAAATATAATAAATTGGAGAAGATGCATTAACTATCATTTACTGGTTTAAGACAATTACTACAGACCACATGGATAAATCCTCTAGTTGCAACAAATGACAGGAAGCAAATACAGACAACAGTACAATAAGAGGTAAATGACTCAGGACCATACATCTCAAATATCCTTGATTTTGCAGAATGCTCATAATTTTTTTAATCTTCTTTTTGATTTGGCCTGTCACTCACAACTTTTCAAGTAATCAACTGTGATTACTGTAAAGTCAATAATGTGATAGTTTGCATTTGCATTACTATTGTTTAGAAAATGCACATTGATTCAAAATATCTTATTTTAAGTGCACCACAGTGCTATATAAAAACAAAATGCTTTATTTTTACTGCTTTTGTGATACAATTATTTAAGAATTTTGCTTTCTCAGGAATCCCTGAAAAATGAAGTTGGAAAGTTTGCCAAACAATGTGTTACCAATTTTTAGGAAGTAAGGATTAAAATTTGAGGACAGAAAGAGGCTATGGTATAGCAAAAAAAAGTGGTCCACTGTAAGTAGGTGGATAGTACAAGGCAACAGTACATGAACTTTGTCTCCTGCCATGAGCTATCAATTACTGCAGCAAACAGCTCAAATTACCCTTGCTGCTTTCACTGATATGAAGGGGGGGGGGGGGGGGTTGGGGGAGGGGAGATGAGTTTAAGGACTACAACTCAGGCATAACAAAAGAATGGAAATTCTCCACTTTAGAAAGAAAAAGAAGTATCAGGCACTGAGAATACTGTTCTGTGGGATTATCCAGTTATGTTTGTTTTCAAGTAGTCATTGAAAAACAGGAAATGGTAATTAAATCTGACTAAAAGAAACTGACAGGAGCTTAGGGGCTATGATGTAATATTGTACAGGCAACCACTGCATTGTGGGATACCTAGAGGTAGACTAAAAAATCAAGATGCTGGACCCCTTGTGGGCAGACTCTGGAATTCATTTAAAAATACAAAAAAGTATATAGAGTCCAAAAGTGGTGTTAAAATGTAGGAAACTTCAAGACATGATGAAATAAATGTTTTTGTTTTCAGTCTGTGGGCGTGGTCCTCCTTTAAACTCTCTCAGCTGCTCTAATGCCCTCTCATGGTAATGATACATCCTCACTCTCTGGGCATAAAAAATCTTTAGCACTGCTGGGTAATAGAGATCTATCCTCTGGCCAATTTGCCAACACAATCTACCTGTTGGGAAGTACTCATTATTTTTCTTGTGAGTAGCTATCAAGTAATCATTATTCACAAACAACCTTGTGCACCCAATTTTGAGTTCTCTTCATTTCTTCCATATAGCTTCAAGTAGCCATTCTGTTTGTTTATAAGATAGAAATTTAAACAATACCTTGGACACCTTTCCTCCCAATTTGTTATGAACAAATTAAGCAAAAAGCTGCTCATTCTTTATGAATGATTCTGCTATGGGTGGATAGACATGCAAATGTCTATGTACATCGAAGGTATGCAATTAATTCAGAAAAAAATCTGGTTGACGAATGAGATTGTAAAATATTTGACTCAAAAGCTACCCTCAGAGAAAAGGAAGGATTTGTCCCCTAGAGACAACCAGTTATTATGGAAACTCAAATAAGGAGGAAGAAGATAGACTAGAGTTCTAAAATCCTCCCTGCTGAAGTGATGGCTACGAGAAAACTAGTTTTCAAAGAGAGGTATTAAAACTCTGCCAATGATGCTGGCTCGCAGAGCTTGTTTAAGAGTCTCCACAAAAAATTTCAGATCCCAATTAAGAACCAGATCTCTACTTGTTGATCTTAATACGAAGGTGCCTTTTAGAAATGCCTTGCACAGTTTATGGAAGGCTAGAAAATATTCCTGAAACCCAATGTGAAGCCTAGAAATTATATCCAAATGGAACTTGGTAGTGCAGAAAGTAGAACCTGAATCTAAATGAGATGCAAGAAAGTGAAGCATGTCTACTATAGAAACTGAGAATGGATCAATGTTTAGCAGGCAAGCACCAAAAACAAATCTTTTCCATTTGCTACAATACACCTTTTGAGTAGAAGCTTTTTAAGAAGCTGTTAAAATTCTGACTACTTCTGTATGAAGAGAGTCATCCTTAGTCATTACGGGAATTGGAGAAACCAAGGGGGCAGTTTTAAATTATGTAGGTCCAAATGAAGCTCCATGGAGGAGTGAGAGATCAGATCTGGAAATGGATCCAGGGTGGCTTGTGCAAGTGAGGCCTTAGAAAGGGAAGGTATAACTGTCTGGGCTAAAAAAAGCTGTGAAGATAACCTTCCCCTTGCACCTCAAAGTTTTCTGTAGAAATCTGAACATCAGGAGAAGGGGTGGGTATGCATACAGAAGCCTTGGGGGGCCACTGCTGAGACAGAAAGTACAGCTGTGTACACCTACCATAAATGTAGATGTTGGAGTGTATTCACTGTTGCAGTCCTAACATATGGGTTATCCGGCTCCCGGTAGCCCTCAGTCGGCCCAAATACCAGAGTCCTCAGTATATGACATCGGCTGCCGTCGGCTGTAAACTGATGTCAGAACGTCAGGTATAAAGGGAGGCAGCCGACGAAATTTCCTCAGTTTTTCTTGCCTTAACTGTCAGGAGCCCCCAAAAGAAGGCCAAACCAATTAGGAAACACCCTGGAAAAATGCCATCCAAAAATAACATATGTAGTCTGTGCCTTAGGAAAAAAGGGGGGAATGGAGGGTGGGAAACCAGGACTGCAACAGTGAATACACTCAAACATCTACATTTATGGTAAGTGTACACAACTGCACTATGTTCTTCGTGTTTCACTGTTGCAGTCCTAACATATGGGTTGATTCCCAATGCCCAAGAAGAAAACAAAAGGGTGGAGGAAGAATCACAGATTAAGGGTTGGTAAGGAGGCCTTGCAAAACTGCAGAGGCAAAAACAGCCCTGGATTTAGAAAACAAAGATAGGTTGTAATGCTTTGTGAAAGTATGGACAGAAGAGCAAGTAGCTGCTTCTAGAATGTCCTTAGTAGGCACACCTCTCAAAAAAGCTGCAGAAGTAGAGGCTACTCTAATAGAATGGGTCCTAATACCCTGTGGGGGAACCTTCCCATGCTGCAGGTAACAAAAATGAATACAATGAGCAATCCATTTGGAGATGGTTTGTTTTGAAATAGCTTTACCCTGAGCTCCAGGAGCAAAACTAACCAACAACTGCTCAAACTTCTGAAAGGGTTTAGTCCTATTTAAGTAAAATCTCAACTGTCTGTACACATTAAGAGAGTGCAGAATCCTTTCCCTTTACTCTGGGGGTTATCGAAAAAGGTAGGCAGATGAATAGACTGGTTAAGTGTCAGACTGGAAACCACCTTAGGCATAAAGGAGGGATTAGTTCTCAGAGAAATCCGGTGTGTATGAAAAATAATGAAAGGTTCTATTGCCATTAAGGCTTGCAGCTCCGAAACCCTTCTGGCGGAAGTAACAGCCAAAAGAAAGGCAGTCTTCCATGAAAGAAACTTTAAATCTGCAAAGGCAGCAGGTTCAAAGGGAGGAAGAGTAAGCATCTCCAGGACAAAATTAAGATCCCAAGCAGGAGTAGGAGCTCTTCTTGGAGGTCTAAGATTGCTAGCTCCCCTCAGGAACTGCTTCATCAAGGGGTGAGAAAAAAGTGGTTGCTGAAAAGAACAATGAGCAGGAATTGCTGAAGCATGAATCTTAATTGAAGAAAAGGAAAGTCCACCATTAAGCAAACCTGCTAGATAATCAAGAATGAGGGAAAGAGAAGGTTGAGAAGACTCTTCTCCTTTAGTCTGCACCCAAGAGCAAAATCTCTTCCATTTATCTGCATAGGATTTCCTGGTGCTAGGCCTCCTGGCCTCATGAAGAACTTCAACCACCTGCTCGGAAAGATTTAAAGCATTAGCCAGGCAGTTAAATGAAGAGTTTGAAGATGAGGATGAAGAAACTTTCCCCCTTCCTGAACCAACAGATCTGGTACCAGCGGAATATGCCAAGGCTGAGCTTGGGAAAGGCTGCTAAGAAGGGGATACCAATGCTGCCTGGGCAAATCTGGTGCTATAAGAATAGCCTTTGGTTTTTTGTTCCTTATCTTTAGCAGCACTCTGGGAAGAACAGGCAGATCCTCCTCTTAGACTGAGGGAAATCCTGACTTTCCCATTTAAAGTGCTCCCTAAGAGTATTCAAAGTATCCCCAAAGGAAAAACCTTCTGGAGGGGGGGCAGAGGGGGATAGAGTCCTCAGCATCAGAATCCTCAAAGCCAGAAAATAGTTGAGAATTTCCTTCCTCACCAGCAGAAATACTGGAAACCTCAGAATCTGATTCAGACAAAACCTCAGGAGACAATTCCCTTTGCCCTCTTGGAAGGGGGGGGGGTGAGAGCCCTTAATAAGGGAAAAAAGATCACCAGCCATCTTTACCAACTGGGACTGAGGCACAGGAGAGGAGACCGACGCCCACTTGTGGGTAGATTTGTGGCTGAAAGGTTTACTAGTAATCCGGAGGGACTCAGAAGGCCTAGCAACTGCAGAAGTCTGAGCTAAGTTAATCGGTCTGGCTCTGGTCTCATGTCGAAGAGAAGAGGCATCAGAAGCCGGTGCCTGCATAGCGGCTCCAGACCCATCTTAGGAGGTGACAGGCGGAGGGTCTGAAGACAAAATAGCAGCTTGCGGCATGGAGGACTCCATAAAGGTCTCGGCAGAGGCCTGCGGCTGAAAATCCGTGGACTGTAGGGGCTGCGAAAGCGCCTCACTAGCTACAGCTGGGCCGACGACCAATTTCACCAGCGAGTCATAAGCAGCTTTAACCCTAGGCCTGTCGCAGTCCTTGCCCTTGCATTTCCTAGGTATATCCAAAGTCAGGAGACCAGACGATGCCATACCGACGAACTTAGGCCAGACTCTGAAATGCTTATATAAAATCTTAGCTCTACGGCATATGTTATGCAGGTTGAAGGAAGCACAGAGATCACAGTTAGGGATGTTGTGCTCAAGGCCCAAACAAGTTATACAATAGGAATGAAAATCACGGTGCGGAATCTGTTTTCTACAGGCAAGACAGTTATTAACTTTATCTGACATTCGTTAAAGCAAGAAAAGAGGGTGCCCAATGGGGTACTTATCTAAAGGCGTCTTCAATTTGGTAGTCGGAATGCAGAAAGAAGGTAAACGGCCGACCGGCACTAGTGTGAATTACATCTGCTTCGGGCTCCGCTGCAATAAAGACTGAGGAAATGGCGTTGGCCACCTCCCTTTATACCTGACGTTCTGACATCGGTTTACAGCCGACGGCAGCCGATGTCATATACCAAGGACGCTGGTATTCAGGCCAACTGAGGGCTACCAGGAGCCAGATAACCCATATGTTAGGATTGTAACAGTGAAACACGAAGAACATCACCTCTTGGTGGTCGCCCTAGGGGAGACCATGGAAAAAAGGCTGCTACTTTCGGTGTGGGGTGGCAAATGGATTGCAGCAGGGAGTGCCCCAGCAGCTTTTTGTCAACCGCTGGATTGTGGGATCACTCATTAGGTGTTAGGAGATGTCTGCTCAGCCTATCCTCAAGGCAACTGAGTACCCCAGGATGTGTCTTGATATTGGAAAGTGGTGGCAGGTATTGCCCACTACCAGACCCTTATAATTCATTTACTGATATACCAAACTACTGTTACGTTGCCTGGAGGAATATCACACCATGAAAAAGGCAATTCTGAAGATCCAGCAACACTAGGTGGACTGCCCTCAACCCCCAAGACATTTATGTGAGGATTGGCCTTGTTATCCATCCACAGACCCTGAACCATTCTCCCTTCAAAATGACCTCCCCCCCAAGAGAGGATGCATCCATGGTTACTGTGAGTACTGGGAATGGGGTCTGAAATCATCTTCCTGTCTGAACCACTGGGGATTGTAATCATCAGTAAAGATGTATTTAACATTTTCATGTGGAAGTAGGTGAATCCTACCATCAGACCTGAAGAGGCTATCAGACCTATAATTCTGAGAACCAAGGATGTCGGTGGAGGGTTGCCTGACTGCAGATAATAAGGTCTGAATTCTGTCATGAGAAAGGGAACAGAGAGAGAGAATGCAAGAGTGGTATCCAAGTCATACTCAGCAATATTATTTCTTAGTCAGGATCAGGTTGGATTTTTACAGGTTTATAGCTATGCCTAGTAACTTGCAAAGATGAAGAAAATAATCCCTGCCATTCTGAAGAAACTTCATTAAAGGGACTGCCAGGAGACAGTCATCTGAATATGAAAAAATCTTGTATCACAGAACTCAGAGTTGAGCTACTATAACAGCCATATATTTGGTGAACACCTTGGCAGCTTTGGTGAGACCAAATGTCAGTGCTCTGAATTGGTAATGACTGGTTTCTATTTGGAACTGCATGAATATCCTGTGCTTTTTTGCTATCTTTATGTGAAGGTCAGCTTCCCAATTATCTACACAGCACATCCATCTGTTAAGCATGATTCTGAGTAGAATCAATTGCATCATGACCTTGCTGAATCATGAACCGGGTCTTTCTCATATATGTGTGCAGGAGGCTGGAGCCTTTAGGTTTTCTTCAGAACCAAAAAACAAAAAATCTGAATAAAATCCTGACTCAGTCTGGTAGAACATTTTGGATGGCTCTTTTGGCAAGAAGAGAAGGTCTCTCATAATGCAGTCTTTGCCTGGTTTCATGGGACATCTAGTAATGGATTGTGAGGTGAATAAGGGGTTTCCAGAAATGGCATGCAATAGCCTCTGATATTATCCTTATTATCCAATTGTTTCAGGTGATAGCATGCCACAGGGTTGGGTAGAGGGAGAGACAACCTCAACTGCCTCAGAGCAGGTAGGTAGACTTTCAGGGATTCTGTGGTCTCCTGTCAGAGAAGGGGCTGCAATATCCCTGATTCTGCAGATCTCATCAGCCAGTAGGCCTGTGTTTGTTGAAGGGGCCACCTCTGCCACAGCTGCCCCAGTTTGAAGTTGAGTCCAGCTGACATCTAGACTTTCAAAGCCACAAAGTTTGGTTCTTATGATAAGATTGCTGGGGGGAGGGGGCTTGAACTTGGCTCTGACAGCAGACAGACTCTTACCATCCTGCTCACTCTTTTCACAGTGATGGAGTCTATCACAGATGATTTGGTCCAGTGCTGTTTTTCTTCTGGTGATGGAGGATCTTGCTTGGTTTATGGGGGACCATCTTGCAGGTGTCGAGATCCTACTAGGACCTCATATCTGGTAAGTCAATTAACTTGTCAGCTGGAAGGACCAACCAGGATGAAGACTGTGTTATTCCATAGTCCTCAAAGATTTCTATATTAAATAGGGGGGTCAACAAGTCAAGCACCCCCCTGGCACATTAGTTCCAAAATGTTGCCAAATGAGGCATTTTCTGGAGGGGCCTGTGGGGAACTCTATCTGTCCTTTAAGTTAGTATTGGAGGTGGGATCTCCAGTGGAGAGTCTAGGTGTTTCCTCTTACACATGCTATTTTTTGGAAGAACAAAAGTGTGTCACCAGACTCCTCAGACAACTCTCTCTGCTTTTGAGCAGCTGGTATGAGGCCACTGGAGTGACACTGACCAGTGGATGCCTAATGAGAATAAGAAGAGAATGGAGAAGGGCCATGGGTTGGAATCAAGAACAGTAGTACCTGTAGCTTCACTCTCAAAGAAATAATCTTTCTGAACACCTGGAAGGCAGAAATAACTTCCATTGGAACTAAATAGGACACTGAACCTGAGTAAAAGGAAAAGTGGACCAATCAGGGAATCAGCATAGAGGATTTTCAAAAGTAGATGTCTCAGATACTGTCAATGAAGCCATGAGCTACAGCCCAGATGCCAACTTTAATCCTCAGGTGGAAGATTCCATCAGATTCAATGAAGTCAAAGTTCAATTTGTTGGAAAAATATTTCCTGGAGAAGAAAACTAATGGAAAGTTGACCTCTGGGCCACAGAATCTTAGAGAAATAGTAGTTCTGAAATAACTACAGCTTTAATGCTGACTGGTGAGGGAGTAAGAACTGGGGCATTTGGAGAGATCCAACCACTTTTGGAGTGAAAGGCAATGGAATGACCCCAACTCTACCTGCATCTTGAGGAACTTCTGCATCAGATGATCCAAATCAGCTTCTGATGTACTCCTGTAAGATCTGAATGACTGCATGGGAACAGCTGAGGCAGGCCTGGAAAAAGGGCACTCCAATTTCTCTGAAGTTGACAAGGACTTCTTTGGGGAATTATGGACGGTGATAGAATCCATAAGTGAGGGGCAGAGGTAGGGTTTTGGCCCTATCCTCCTCAAGTCTTGAGACCTCTGGAACCACAGAACTACTGACTCTCTTTTTCAAATCAGATTCTTTGTGCTTTGATGATTTGTCCAAAGATTTCTGGATCCAGCAGCAGGAGGCCTTTCCATATCAACTTATTCTTCCTGTCCACCAAGGCTCTAGGTCTGCAGAAAGCACAGATTTTGTAGTTCACAGATAAATGAAAAACTCCTAGACATAATGCACAGCCTTGATGTGGAATTTTGGATCTGCACATGGTATACCTTTTTAAAACTGATCTACTTCTCTATTTTAACAAGAAAACAGATAAATGCAACATCAACTATGTATCATCACAGAAAATGAAAAACTTTCTCTCACAAGCACCACACTAAATATCTATTAAATCCCAGTGCCTAATTATGCAATGTCACTAGTATTTACATATCTAAATATGCGTATCAAAATCTAAACACAGCACACCATACTGATATTGCTGAGCTGGATCTGAAAAGTGGCTTGAGAAACCACATGTTGTATCAGACAGACTGAATAGGATTAGAATCAGTCATGTCCTATCTTCATGAGGGCTCCCGATTTGCGCTCTAGATCACTGTGTCCTGAAATGATAGTCCAGTTCATTTACATATTCCCCACAATCAGTACCTTCTACCTTTTCAAGGATCACAGTGAATCTTAAATTATCCCTTTGTGATTAAGTCCTCCAGTTCTATTATTTTTAGCTGGAGTTCTTCTTATTTCAGTTCTTACTCAACAGTTTTTCTTTAGTTTCTTGGCTTTCTTTCAGGTATTTTTTTATCTCGACTTCTTGGCACTTGCCCACTTCTTCCATTTCCTTAACTTTCTTTTTCTTTATGCATTCTTGCAAGGTATTGTTCATGCAAAAGATGTTAGGATAAATGTTATCAATCTTTTCTTCAAATATTGGACTTGAAATGTCCATCTTATCCTCCTGTTTTTTTTTTTTTTTTTTTTAATTGCTGGTATTGTTTTGCTTAGCCACTTTGCTGGAGTATAATTTAGATGATTTTGTTTTTTACCTGCACTGCTGCAATTATGGACTCTCCCTCATCTTCAACCTTTCCTTGAGTTCATGTGGATGATTTTAAGCTTTGAGGGTTCTTGTTTTTTAGAGATTCATCTAATTATTTCCCTCTAATACTGGAAGAAGGGAATACCACATCTACTTACTGTGCCACCATACCAAAAGACCCCTTTCCTCAGGAACATCTTTACACAGTATACTGTCTAGTATGGATGTCTGCTCCCCAGGAATGAAAAACTGCAATAAACCCATGACCACAGTAAGAAAATCATCCATATGAATAGACAGTGTCCTTAGGTGAGCAATGTCTAACCTTTTGTTTCTTTTTTTAAGGCAACATCCCTGGAAGACCAACTAGGAGACAGAACTTGATCCTGGGGAACAGGTCTCTTTCCCTGGACACTCATGGAAGAATCTCTAGTAGAAACTTGCAGAGTGAAAGAAAATGGTTCTCTCATTCCTGGATTGGACACTGGAACAGCCACAGAGGACATGGCTAACCCCCAGTCCACTGTGGCAGAATACACTACACCAGAGGAACACAGAGAAACCAATGAGTGGTGTGAGGAACAATGAATGGCCACTGCAGAATCACTAACCACCAGCTAAGGCACAGTCTGAGCCTGCGGTATGGACAAAGGCTCTTTCTTCTGTTTTTTTTTTTTTGTCTAAACAGTGGGAGAGGAAACAGCAGGACCTGAGTCTAACAGTTATCCAGAGAAGAATGAGGCCATCAGATACACTAGTCCAATATCTGTAGCCTCATTTACAAGCACCACAGTAGAAATAAATGCATATAATTCCTACTTCCATGTGCAGTGCAGACCTTAATGTGCCTGAAATGGTCAAATACTGCTTTCACGAAGACCAAAACATTACATTTTCAGGGGAGTAAAATCATACCTTGGCACCATGTCATCGGCCCCAGAACAAATACATATAATGCCAATGTCCTAATCCCTGTCTAGAGATGCTCAGGCTACACTTTTATCATGACCAAATAGTCTGAAGAACTAGATTCACATGCTGGCTGGCTGCGATTCATTTAGAGGACTGCATATCTTGCCAATGTTCCCCAGTATCTAAACAGAAATTCTAGACTCCCTGATGCTTCTGTTGCCTATAAAAACAAGATAACACGGTTTGGAAGACACAGTTAAGACCCACAGTCCACACATTCCAGACATATTCTGGAATCCCCCAGGTATCATCCCCAAGTTCCAGATTACAATGCAACTCTGGCTAAAACCTTTACGGCCTGTAATATACAAACTCCCATATGGCTCCTTCACACTCAGCTTGGAGAACATAGGAGACCACATACTGTACTACAACAGCAGACCTAGCCCCAGGTTCCACATGGTCTTCCATTAGTTTTCTTAACATACCATATGATAGACCAAACTTTGCACCATAATTCCTCACTATCAATCTCAGGAAAAGGATACATACTGTTACCTCTCAGGTCACCAGTTACAAATGTAGATGCCAACACTTGTAAAAGAAAGCCTGAAACAATCCAATGTCTCTGTCAGTGAAACAGTAGGGTGTGGCAGGCAACGATTCACACCACATTGCCCTTCCATGGGAGAAGCTCATATAACAGCACTTCCCAAACACCTGGCCTAATGCTTGAGACTCATATGACAATGCTATTAAGACAGTAGAGTACATATCATCTATCCTATGGTAATACTGTCAAACAAGAAGTGTACATACCACCGATCCTATCACTTCCTCTGTGTGTCTACTGTCTTGTGTGTATTCTTCTGAACACTAGTATCAATCTATCCCTCATGTTACTCTTGCATATTCTTGCCCTTTCCAAATATGGGCATTTTGCTATCCTCTGCCATGATCCTCTCAACTCATTCTCACTGGGTTAGCCAAACCACTAACACCTGTATTTCTCATACTCCTGCTTCAGTGTTTCCTTTCCCCAATTCTCCCATCTTTATCATTTCAGCCTCTCATTTTCTCTACTTATGATACAGACTTTTCCTCCATCTACCTCCTCTGTACTGTCCTACTCCTGTGCATGCTTTTCCCCGATATGTCCCTATTCCCATCCTTCATCCTTCTTACTTTCAAGTGGTGCCAAGTTTTGATTTTCCCTACTTTAGCATTACCTTTACTCCTCTAATATATCTTTTTGTTTATTTTCACTAGATGCGTGTTTAAGGTGTTTACCTATCTCCCTGACTCAGATTTGCCATCTTTTATGGGCTCTGAGAATGCTAGACTAAACAACTAACTTGTAATACATGCATTTCAAATGGAAGTTCTTCGGAAATGCTTACTTCAAACTGTAAAGGACTGCCCTCAAACACCCAGTATCTCTGTCTATCATGTTCCTGAGAGCAAGTCATTAGTATGCAGTCACAAAAAATACTAGCTGCTGTGGCACAGTCTTACTTAATGTTTCACATTAAGTTTCACGTATTGAAAAAAAAAATATGACTTAGAAGTTTGTCACACTCTGTAGCATTTTTATCTTTGCCAGCTTTCACAGTGCACACCATGGTGGGGCTAAATTAAATCACAATACTTTTAGTAAGAATTTGTCTCTCTTCCAATTACATGACAGTGCATAACACATCTCAAACTATATGGCTAAAGAAAACAAACACAGCAAAGTACCTACAGCTTTTTTTTTTATTTCACACCCATTGAGATCATAAAGCTATTCAGGCTAAGAATTCACAATGCTGTATCAGCTTTCTCACTCTCCTCATTATCTCTGTTCACTGGCTGGACTAAGCATGGGGAGGCAAAGGTGGGTCCAGTAGATACAGCAAGCATGGAGAGGAACTGGTGGCAGATGATGGTGACCTGTGGGAAGGAGGATAAAAATAATTTGTGACTCTGATTCTGTGAGAATGTATAAAGCTGCATTCTCTCCCGTTCCCAGGGCCATAAAGGTGTTCAACCATTTATAGAGAATAAACCTGAAAAACCCTTGAGATTAACTTTACTAATTAATTAAGCTTTGCAAAACAAGAAATATAATGCTTAGGCTTACTCAAGAAAGAACCTGAAACTTACAAAATATCACCTATTAAAAACATTAAATTATATGGTGTATGTAACCCTTTTCAGAAGCTTTTCATAGATGTTGTCAATACATATATAAAAAATATTTAATAGTTATTGCAAAACCATCACCGACATCTTTACGGAGGATTCTCAGACTTAACAGTATTCCTTGTTACTTCTGTTCTAAGTGAAAAGAACTGGGATCCAGCAACACAGAATATAGTATCACAATATCATCAATTATACCCTCATACTGAGTTATGCTCAAGAAATAGCTGTCCAAGAAAATGAGATTTGGTCTGAATGTCTCCACCACCCCCCCCCCGGGGAGTATCTGGGGTCAGGGAAGAATTTAAAAAAAGTAACAGGTACTTATATGGTCATAGGTTCATAGGCGTGTATGAGGCTAATGGCCCTGGAGCGTTTACAAGCCTAGCCCATAGAAGTGCCCTGGATCTGTGCCGCCCGACATTAGTTCCCAGTGCCTCTATCAAGCACAGCCACTGGAGTGATCCCCTGGGTAAACTTTCTATTTCCCATCCACTCACTAAGATTTCTCTTGAAGAGGGCCAGTGAGGTGCTCTGCTTGACATGTATGGGAAGTCTATTCCAGAGCATGGGCAGTCTTTGTGCTATGAACCTGCCCCTCCAGCATGTTCTGTTGATTGTGGTAATGAGGTTGAGATCTTTGGAGTGTGTGGTGTGGAGCGATTGGGATTTATTTAGATGTAGCATTTCTACCAGAGCTGGGTCAGACATGGCTTTGTAAGTCAAGCAGAGATCGCCTCTTAGTAGGTGATATGAGACAGAGAATAGTTGGAGTTTTTTGAGTCTGTCCATGTAGGACATCTGTTTGAGGCCTAGGATCATATTCGTGAAGTAGATTTGTGGCCTCTCCAGCTGCTGCAGGTGTCTAGTGAGGTACATGCCAAATACGGCATTATACTCTATGACTAGTGTAATGAGGGAAGAGTAGAGAGAAATGATGACCTCTTTCTTCCTGAATGTAAAACCCTTGGTAATGAGATGTGTCACATAGAAGGACTTTCCGACCACAGTGGCAATGTGGTGGTCAAAGGAGAGATTGCTGTCAACCTGTGTCCCCAGATCTCTTATAACGCCTTCAGTGTTCAGTGAGCTCCCATCAATGTGGTAATTAGTGGAAACTGAGTTTTTTCCAAAGGGGATGATGACTCATTTTTGGCATTAAGCTTAAGGACATGGTTTCGACACCAGTCATTGGGTCTCATTGAGGCCTTTCTGTAGGATGTCTGCATCACTTGGGGAATTAATAATGGCTCCAAGCTTGCAGTCGTTTGTGAACTTGGTCAGCCAGAGTCCCTCTGTGTTGGCCTGGACTTCTGAGAAGTAGATGTCAAACAGGACAGGACCCAGAACTAATCCCTGTGAGACTCCACTCTTGACTGCTCGGCAGTCTGACTTGGAGTCTGCTACTTTCATGCTGTGGTTCTATCTGTGAGCCAATTTGCAACCCATCTAGTGATATAGGGGTTGATGCCTAGTTTGGTGAGTTTATTAATAATTCCTGAGTCGTGAATGGTATCAAAGGCCTTGGCCAGATCGAGGTAGGCTGTATGAACTGCCTTACCTTCATTCACAGCTCTAGTGACTGACTCAAAGAAGTCAACCAGGTTGAGCAGGCATGATCTACCTTTCACAAAACAAAATCGTATGGGGTCCAGAGTTTGGAGATTCCATATATCCTTGTTAATTAGGTCCATGATGATGCGCTCCATAGCCTTACATACCAGACTCATCAGGCAAATAGGGCAATAATTTCCAGGGTCTGTAGTCACTCCTCCTTTATGGAGCGGGATGACTGTAGCAGTGCACCATTCGGTAGGAACAAAGCTTGAGGTGAGGCTGTGAGTGAACAGGGCACACAGATGTGGTGCCAGTTCACTTTGTAATTCATGTAGAAAACAGCCAGGGATATTGTTGGATCCCATGGAAGCTGTATTCTTGGCCTTGGACAATGCAGCTTTAACATGTGCTGCAGTAATGCTGGGTGCCTGGCATTCTTCCAGTATTTAAATTGGTTTTTGAGGGGTGGGGGTAAATTTGGCACAGAATCTGTCGGCCAATATGTTGGCAATTTTTTAAAATTCTTCTTATTTTTAAACCAGAGTCTATGCATGACATGTCTTTTATATTACTATTTCACTTGAAGGTAATTCTAGGTTTCTCATATATTTTAGATGAGAAATCTTAGTTTATTGGCCGTTTGAGAAATTATAGTTTATTGGCCGTTTGGGAAGCTTTTCCATCTCTTTCAACCTTCTGATTTAAAAGCCTGTGTTTGCACTTGTTTCCTGCCTTTCCTGTTACTAGTCTAGTCCAGGTACAGATTTGCTGTATCCAGGACTCTTTGTAAGCTTCTGAGCCCCCCAAGCCTTTCTGTGTTGGAGCGAAGTCTTCTAACTTATCAGTGGGAGTGGTAAGCATTAGGTAGCCTACCTACCACAAGAGGAGTGGTTCTTGGCCCAGAAATTGTAGCTATTGGCTATTTGGGCAGTTCTTTTCCCATCTCTTTCAACGTTCTGGTTTAAAAACCGCACTTGCACTTGTTTCATACCTTTCCTGTAACTAGCCTAGTCCAGATACACAGTTGCTGTATCCAGGACTGTTGGTAAGCTTCTGAGCACCGCAAGCCTTTCTGTGTTGGAGGAAAGCCTTCTAGCTTATCAGCGGGAGTGGGAAGCACTAGGTAGCCTGTCCACCATGAGAGGAGAGGTTCTTGGCCCAGAAATTGTAGTTTATTGACCATTTAGACAGTTTGTCCGTCTCTTTCAACTTTCTGGTTTAAAAGACCACATCTGTGCTTGTTTCCCATCTTTCTTGTAACTAACCTACTAGGTAGCACTAGAAAGCCTTAAACTGATACAAGCCTTCTAGCTTAGAAGAGAGACTTTGGAGTGATTAAGTATCAGTTTTCTGTACTTTCTTGCTGTACTTAACTGTTTTCTGCCTAAATGCAGATTTTCCAGAGTTTATTGTTATTTAAAAGCTTGTTTTTTTCACATATTGTACTTATTTGACTGCCTGCACTTTTAAAAAGTTGTTTTTGTTTAAATAATTTAACTGTTGTAGACTACACACTAAATTGTGATAGCCTTTTCTGATTGTTTGTAGTCGTTTAAAGCTGTTTTAAGTGTATTTTTTACTGTTTTTGCCTTATCTTTAAAAAAAAAAAAAAAAATCTTGTTTCCTGCCTTTCTAAGCTAGTATAGTCCAGTTTTCAGGCTAGTGCTGAATTCAGAGCTGTGATACTAGTTTCTGAGTTGCCCATACCTTACTTGGACAGAAGGAAGTTTCTCTGTTCAGCTGTGAGAGAGGGGAGCTTTCAGCAACCTATCTGTCCCTGGAGGAATGGTTCCAGCCCAGAAGTTAGTAGTTCATTGGCCATTTTGGGCTAATTTCTATCTCTTTCATTTCTCTACTATAAAAACCGCGTTTGCACGGTTTTGTGCACCGGGCAGCGCCGGTTAGCTACGGTTAAATTATTCCCGGCTCCACTAAGTCTCCTCTTCAGTTTTTCCCTTGAAACTAGTCTAACTCTCAACCTAAGCAATCAAAAAGCATCCTACAGCTCAGCACTTGCTCAGACCTAATAGCAAGCACTAATATACCCTGACACTGATTGTCCAGCAGGGCAAGGCTCTTTATTCACCCCTCACCGACCAAGCGACTAAGCAGCTCACCCTACTATTCAGGCATGACCAAAGGGCAATTTCAGGTGTACTCTCCAGTCCAGCTGGTGAATCTGGGTATCCCGAGGCAATGTTACAACTGCCTCATGTACACCGACAACCCTCTCCTCCTACAACAAAACACTAACATATGCGAGAGATGCAATTATACAGCCAAACTGGAAGCTAAGTTGTCTCCACCCAAGACTGGAAAAGACAGTCAACAGGAGAAGGTTAACACTTGCACCACACCTCCAGCCGCACACAAACGTACTAAAACAGCACTGGCAAAAAATGCACATAAATACACAAAATCATACTCGGAGGCTCTAAATAAAAACTGCAAAAGCATCAGAGACCTCCAAAACAGACACCCAAACAATCTGCACCTCCCATCACAAACCAGACAACACATAAAACACAAAATCAGTGTGCTGCACAATCACAACCCTTAAGGTGACACAACATACCTAACACACTAGTAATAGGTGACTCTATAGTCAGGCACACTGACGTCCCACTCACTAGGCTGGACAAGCAGAAGGTTACTGTTAGCTGCCTGTCGGGAGACAGAATCCACCACATAACACAAGCACTCAGGTCACTCCAGAACAAATACAAATATGACTCTGACATTCCTCATGTTGGTGTGAATGACCTGAGATGTACCTCCCTGGACTACATAGAAAGAGACATGGAAAAGCTCTCTGATAATGTAGCCCAGGCTGGTATGACCCTGACCCTGAGTAGCATCCTGCCCTCACTAAGAATGATACCTCAGTATAAAGAAAAAATTATCAATTTCAACAATTGGCTAAGTTTCTGGTGTCATTCAAAGGGGATCCAGTGTCTGTCAGCCTGGGACGACATGCTCGACAAGCCACGTTGCTTCGCAAGAGACGGCTTGCACCTGTCACCCCTAGGCTTTCAAATACTGGCCAGTGCTCTTGCTGCCCCCACAGTGGCTTTTTTAGGCAAGGCTCAAAAGTCAAACCCACCTCCATAAACAGCACAATTAACAAAAAAACTGAGGGTTCTGCTACTCAACAGCAGGAGTTTAAATCTCAAAATGCACACGCTCAAAGCACTCCTCAGTATGGAGAACGTCGACATCTGTGCAGTAACTGAAACCTGGTTCAAGGCTCCAGAGAGCACCCCAGCACTACTGGGCTACAACTCATACCACACATTTTGGCCACAGAACACGGACCGAAACACAAAAGGAGGGGGTGTATCCATATTCATCAAGGATACCCACACCTCCAGGTTAGTGGCGCAGCATGATACCTCTGAGATCATCCATGTGCAACTAACATTGGGCAAATCTGCAGTGCAAATTGTGGCCTGCTACAGATCACCCTCCATGACTCAGGACCACCACTCCACCTTTCTGGAGACACTGGAAAACATGAAGGTCCTACCGAACACCCTGATATTGGGCGATTTCAATTACCCTACCATTCACTGGGAAAACTACTCGAGTACAATCTCCCAGGCACAGCGCTTCCTGGAATTCATGAACTCAAACACCCTGGATCAGCTGGTAAACTCCCCTACCACAGGTGAAAACATATTGGACCTGGTCATCACCAACATGGGCGACAGGTGTTCCACACCGGAGGTCAACCCGTCACTGGTTAGATCAGACCATAAACTAATCACTCTGAATGTCTACACCGCACCACCACCCCCAACTAAGGAAACCACAGTAAAAAACTTTTCTAAAGCAAACTTCACCTTACTTAAGACAGAGGTGGTAAGTTTCACAGCCCCCACGCTAAAGGATAATGCTGCCCAAGATGCAGAAACCTTTACAAATGCGCTCTATTAGCACCTACAAGGATGCATGGAACATGCCATCCCTAGCAAAACCAAGACTCACTCCTCTAAGAGAATGAAATCAGTTTGGTGGACCCCTGCCATAAACAGGCTATACAACAGAAGGAGGAAACTAGTTCAGAAAAAAACAAATCCCAAGAAGGAAGACATCCCTAATTAATATCAGTAAGAAACTAAGGTCCCTCATGAAATCATCCAAGGCTAACTTCAAAAGAAAAATAGCCAAGGATTCAAAAGATAACCACAAAGCCTTCTTTAGCTATGTTAAGAATCTAAGTGGCAACTTGCAGATATGCACTGGACTAGTGCAAAATAGCACAAAATATACTGAACCTACTGATATTGCCAACATCCTGGCAGATAGATTCAGTGCAAACTTCACCCCCCTCTCACCCCCAAAGGGGCCCACAACAATACCGGAAAAGTGTAGTGTCCCAAAAATCACAGATGCACAGGTTAAAACAGCCCTTTCAAAAGCCAAAAACAGTGTCAATGGGACCAGATGGTGTCCCAGACTGCGTCTTGCACAACTAGAAAACGAACTAACCCCCCAACTAAACACACTGTTCAACCTCAGCCTTTCCACAGGCTACGTGCCCATAGAATGGCACACAGCAACACTTATTCCTCTCCACAAAGGAGGGGCCACAACTGACCCTGGTAACTATCGCCCCATAAGCCTGACTAGCCTGGTCTGTAAGGCTATGGAGCGCATCATCATGGAACTCATTAACAAAGACATTGGGAACCACCAAACACTTGACTGACCCAGTTAGGCTTTGTTAAAGGCAGATCATGCCTACTAATCCTGGTTGACTTCTTTGAGACAGCCACCAAGGCCATAGACGAGGGAAAGGTGGTTCACACAGCCTACCTTGACCTCGCAAAGGCTTTCAACACCATTCCCCACTCGGGTATTACAGAAAAACTCACCAGCCTGAACATAAACCCCTATGTCACGAGATGTGTTGCCAACTGGCTTACAGACAGAACTCACATGGTAAGAATAGAGGGCTCCAGGTCCGACTCTAAACCAGTCACAAGTAGTGTCCCGCAAGGCTCAGTCCTGGGACCCCTACTGTTCGGCATATACTTCTCAGAAGTACAGGCAAACACAGGAGGACTACAGTTAACCAAGTTCGCCGATGACTGCATACTGGGAGCCATAACTGACTCTCCGGCTGACACGCACATCCTCCAAAAGGGCCTTACTGAAACGGACACTTGGTGTCAAAGTCATGGCCTCAAGCTAAATGCCAAAAAATGCATAGTCATCCCGTTTGGGAAAAACAAAACACACACGAATTACCACATAGGTGGCAGCCCCCTTAATACAGAAGAGGTAATAAGAGATCTGGGGACCCAGGTAGATAGTAATCTCTCCTTTGACAATCATATTGCCAATATAGTTAGGAAATCCTTCTATGTGGCCCATCTAATTACTAAAAGGTTTGCATCTAGAAACAAAGAGGTTGCAGTGCCCCTCTACTCGTCATTCATTAGACCCATCATAGAGTACAATGCCCCATTTGGGATGTACCTCACAAGACACTTCCAGCAGCTGGAAAGACCACAAAAGTACCTCACCAAGAGGATTACTGGCCTCAAACATATGTCCTATGCAGCCCGACTGAAAAAACTCTGGCTGTACTCAGTGGCATACCGCTTACTCACAGGTGATCTCTGCCTGACTTACAAAGCCATGTCCAACTCAGAATTGATGGACATGCTCCACCTAAAGAAATCCAAGTCACTGCGAGCCACGCGCTCTAGTGAGCTAAACCTCGCCACAACAATAAACAGAACATGCTGGATGGATAGATTCCTGTCACAGAGACATGCTTTGGAACAAAATTCCAAACTACATTAGGCAGAGCCCCTCACTAAGACTCTTCAAGAGAAACCTTGACGAGTGGATGGGTAACAGAAAATACACCCCTGGGATCACTTCATTGGCTCTGCTTGACAGAGGATCAGTCAATTAATCAATGGGGTGGTGAAAGCCGACACACTCTGGCTAGGCTTATAAATGCCCTCGGGCAGATAGCCTAGTACCTACCTATGAACCTATGTTATGCAAAGAACCTGGTTTAAAAAATAAGAAGGCTAACAGTGTTTCCTCTGCACATATGAGAACAGTGACTTTTCCCTGTAGGCATTGCAAAGCATGTTCAAATGTGAATGGTTTAAATTATTTTATACATCCTGTTATAATCAAAAAATACACTTTTGAGTTTTATGCCGATTGCCATACAGAGAATGTGGTTTACTTGGCAAGCTATAAGTCATGTGCGGGTTTTTATGTTGGAAAAACTGACTGCAAGTTAAAAACAACAATATTACACCATTTCTCATCTATTTGACAGAAGGATAAACATAATGCATTGTACTAGCATGCTTCCAGCTTTCCAGATCATACTTTTGTTTTTATGGTTCTGCATGTTGCACAGATGAAAAAAAAAGGGGGGGGGGCATTGTGAATGATACAGAGTATGCAGAGTTAAGATGGATCATACAGTTGGCTGCTGACAACCCACCTGGGTTACAGATAGTTCTGTACCTTAAAAACTAGCCTTAAAGAAAAGGTGGGTCAAGTATTGAAAGTAATTTGTTGCTTTTAGAAATGTTTTAATATTTAAAGACTGTCATGATTATGTAAAGTTTGTCTGACGACGGGTTTTTAACCTGAAAGTGCTTACGTTTTATAATAAAAGATTACGGCCAGTTTGGACTCTGTTTCGTTTGTTTTTGGATTTGTTCTTACATGTCAGAGTACCTCACTGACCCTCTTGAAATGCAACCTTGGTGAGTGGATGGGAAACCATAAATTTGTCCCAGGTGTTCCACCCTTCCCCCTCATTGACTGGGGTGACAGGTGCTGACTGAGGTTTCTTTTTTTGGGGATAAACTTTTGGCTAGACTTGTAAGAGCACCAGGGCCATTAGCCTAGTAATCTCCTATAATCCTATGTTGCTTTAAGGTATGCTGTATGTCACTCAAATGCTCCTTGTGTAGCATAGGGCATAAAGGTTATGCTCAGGCGTACCATCCTCAGAACTTTTTTGCAGCCAGTCTGAGCGCTTCTTCTAACCATTGGTCTGTTTGCCTTAGTCCATTTTCCACCTCTAAAGCATATGATTCTCTGCCCCGTTCCCAATCCTGATAGGTTTTATAGGATGCTTGACAATTGTAACTTTTTGTACAAATGTCCTGCTGCCGAACACTCTGTGGTGTCTGTAGCCTCTGATAAGCCATCTCAATTGCTTCCTTCGCCCAAGTTATTGTCTTCTGACAAGGACAGCAGATCCATGGAAAGGCTGGGTAAGAAGGTTTATACTTCTGCTACCCTAGCTTTTAGGGCTATTATCAGACCCATATATCTAGGTATGTGTTGGTGCTTCTTTCTCAGGCTTGTTAGCTTTTATCTGATCTTCCAGACTCAGAAGGTAAAACTTCTGCTCTTTCCTTGCTAGGGGCTTCCTCTCAAGTGTTTTTTCATTATATCAGATGTAATTACGATGCAGCAGATGCCTCTTCTAGGGTTGCTGCTTTTGGTTCAGTGAGGCTACAGACACCACAGAAGGTTCAGCAAAGGAGAAGGAATTTGAGTAGAATAAGTCAGGGATTCTTTATCAGAATCCTCTCCAATGATCCTTTTGCAAAATCTTCATTTTGCCATTCCCTTCTTCATAGCCTGGGGTTCACAATAAACTTCAAAAAGTCTTCTCAGACTTCTTCTCAGGATCATGTCTTTTTGGGTTGCAGGATTCAGACAGTGCCAATGCTAGCATCCCTGCCTCCTGCAAAGGCCTTAACTCTCATTTCTTAATTTCAGCCTGTTCTTCCTCTAGCCTCCATTACAGCCAAGAAGTTTCTCAGAGCTCTGGGTTTCATGGCATCCACCATTCCAATGTTCCCTCTGGTCAAACTTTACATGAGAAAGTTTCAGTGGTTTCTGAAGTCAGTGTAGCGTCAACAAGCACATCGTCTAGACTTTGTAGTTCCTCTTCTTGTCTCAAAAAGGAACTTCACTGGTGAATTCAGCAGTTGTCTCTGAATCCAGGGCTCCCTTCTCATCCCCATCTTCCCTCTCAGGAACTGCTCACAGACTCTTCAGAAATGGGATGGGGAGCAACATTTGGCTTCCTGAAGGTACAGGGGGTGTGTGGTGACATCAGCAGAAGGAGCACATCAGTGTCAAAGAGATGAGAGCTCTTATGCTGCTCTTCAGGCCTTTCATCCTCTTTTCTCTCCAGGGCCTCTCAAGCTATTCACAGACAATACCACAGTGATGTGATATATCAACAAACAGGAAGGAACAAGAATCTTTGCAGTTGGCACTTCTGGTATGGGATCTTGTTGTCAAGTATCGGGTGACTCTTCAGGTGGTTTATATCCCTTCATATCAGAACATTGTGGCAGACACTCTGAGCAGATCCTTAACTCAATCCCATGAATGCATGCTTCACAGGGCTATGTTCATAGGATTATAGGAGTTTACTAGGCTATCGACCAGGAGGTCATTTCAAGCCTAGCAATTTCATCCCAATGTAATACCATAGATATGCTAGTCAATACCCAGGACTGCATTTAGTAATGACTGCCCATGTGCAGGAGGAGGGTTGTGAGCACTATCCCTGGTAAGAATTTATGGCGCCCCCATCCACTAGTCCAGGTTCCTCTTGAACAGTGTCACAGAGGTGTTCTGCTTCACATGAATTAGTAGCCTATTCCAAAGACGTGACAGTTGCTGGGAATCTATCCCTCCATCATGTCCTATTTAATCACAGTCCATATTTAGGTCCCTGAAATGGGTAGCTCTAGTCCCATTTGATTTATGGATATACAGCAAGTTCATTAGTTTTGGGTCTGAGATTGCTCTGTAAGTCAGGCATACATCTCCCCTAAGAAGTCTATATGATACAGAGTACAGTGACAGAAACTTTAGTCTGTCTGTGTAAGGCACATGCCCGAGTCTCTTGATGATCTTTGTTAGAAAACTCTGAGGTCTCTCCAATTGCTGCATGTGCTTTGTACGGTACATGTCGAACGGGGCATTATACTCAATTATGGGCTGGATTAGTGCTGAGTATAGAGGGGTTTTAACCTCCTTTGCTCTTGAGGAGATGTCTTTACTAATCAAGTGTGCTATGTAGAAAGCCTTCCTTACTACAGTAGACACATGGTGGTCAATGTTAAGGTCATAGTCAACTTGTGTTCCCAGATCCCTTACCACTTCATAGGTACTTAGGGTATTGTTGTTGATTTGATAGTTTGAAGAGACACCGTTTTTGCCGAAGGGAATGATGATGCATTTCTTTACATTCACTTTGAGACCATGACTACGACACCAGTAGCTGATCTGTGTAAGACCCTCCTGGAGTATACTGACATCATTTGGGGATTCAATAATTGCACCCGGTTTGCAGTCGTCCGCAAACTTGGTCAGCTACAAACCCTTAGTTTTGGCCTGAACTTCTGAGAAGTATATACCACACAGTAGGGGGCCCAGCACCGACTCCTGTGGCACCCTAGTGGTAACTGGTTTGCTGGTTGATGTGGAGCCACCCACTTTGATAGTGTGTGTCTGGTTTGTAAGCCAGTCGGCAACCCATCTTACAACAAAGGGGTTTACATTCAGTTTGCTAAGTTTATCCTTAATGCCTGAGTGTGGGATTGTGGTGAAAGCATTTGCCAAGTCAAATTATGCCATATACACAGATGTGCCCTCGTCAATGGCCCTGGTCACATTTTCAAAGAAATCCACCAGATTTAACAGGCAGGAATTGCCCTTGACAAAGTTGAATTGGATGGGATCCAAGGTTTGGAGATCGTCTATGTCTTTATTTATGAGATCCATAATGATACGTTCAATGGCCTTACAGATGAGGTTGGTCAGGCTTATGAGTCTGTAATTCCCTGGGTCTGTTGCTAGGCTACTTTTGTGAAAGGGACTAACTGTTGCAGTTCTCCACTCTGCAGGAACAAAGCCTGTGGTTAGGCTATGATTGAAAAGGGTACTTAATGGTGATGCTAGTTCATGTTTTAGCCTGTTTAGAAGACAGCCTGAGATGTGATCTGGTCCCACAGAGGCTGTGTTTTTTGCTTTGGACAAGACTTTAATGACCTGCTCTTCAGGTATGTAGGGTGGGGGAAATGTCTGGGGTAAGTTTTGTGATAAGTTTGGAGGGGATAAGGGAGTGAAATTTTCACCACTTATCTGCTAGCAGGTTTGCTATCTCAGTGGGGTCAGTGTTTGATACCGTTAATCACTAGTTCTGCACATGTTTGGGCCCTACTTTTTAGGCTACATACATAGCCGTAAAAGGCCTTATGGTTAACCTTGGCTATGTTTGCTAGGCTTTTCTCAAAAGTGTCCTTAGACGATTTGACGTGTTGTCTTATTTCCCTGTTGAGGCTCAGGAGGGTGCTTTTCCACTGTTGGGGCCTTGCCTTTGTTTTCTTGGACAGCAAGTTTTTGCTTTTATTGTAAAGTTTGTTGATTCTGTATGTCCACCATGGCAGCTTGGTTTTACTTGGGGCTCTGGCTTTGATTCTTTCTGGTACATCCAAGACTATACAGTTATGCAAATAATTTTACAGGGCTTAGTGTAGTTATCATTTCAGCTGGGGGTGGGGCTTGGAATTCATTTATACCTTCAGCTAGGAAGGTATAGTTTGCCTTGGTGAAGTTTTTTAGTCTGATTTCACCTTTTGTGACTTCTGGTGTTAGTGTCAGCTTTCAGGTGACTGCTTTGTGGTCAGATTTAACTAGTGAGGGTCTGACAGTTGCGGCAGTGCATCTGTTTGACATGTTACTTAGGACCTGATCTAGTATGATTGTTCCTCTTCTCGAGGTGTGAACAATTTGTAAGAGGTCATTTGAATTAACAAAGTCAAGGAACTTTTGCACTAGTGAGTTAGGGCTACTGTAGGTTTCCCAATTGATGGTGGGACAACTGAAATCCCCCCATAATAAGAATGTTTGGGAATATTTGGATTGCCTTCAGTTTGGTCAAGTAGGCTTCATGCACATCATGATCCATGGTGGGGGATATATAACTGGCTATGACTTGAATGGGGGTCTTACCTACAGTAAACTGATCTTGGGAGTACTTCCATGGAGTTGTCCAGTCTAACTAGACAGTAGGTGAATTTATCTCTAATATAGACAGAAACACTGCCTCCTTTGGTTCTCATACATTCGTTTTGTGATCCAAAGGTATGGAAGGCATTGTAGCCTTGCAAGGCTGGGGTACTTTCTGAGGCCTTGAACCAGGCTTCTGTGACTGCACTGACATCTACATCTTCCAGTGATAGAAGTGTTTCCAGGGTGTGCAGTTTTTGGTTTAAGCTCCTAGCGTTTAGCAGCATGACCCTTACTTGGTTATGATTGGCAAATTTCACTTTGGTAAGTTTGTTTTCAAGACAGTGCTTAAAAAAGGCACTATGGGGGACACAAGAGCCTTTGCCAGCAGCCGAAAGCCTAGTGGTGCCTGGTACAAACCTGCAAACCATCTCTGGCAAAGCAGCAAGGTTTGTCGACTGTGGCTTCCCAGCCTGACAGAAACTGGATCCCCTTTAAATGACATCAAAAACTAAGCCAATTATTGAAATTAATCATTTTTTTGTTTAAACTGTGGCATCATTCTAGGTGAGGATCATATGCTGCTAAAGGCAAGGGACATACCTGCCTCGGACACATACTCATAGAGCTCAATCATCTCTCTTCATATAGTCCAGTGAGGTACGTCTCAGGTAGTTCACTCCAACATGAACTATGACAGAGTCACAATTGTACTTGTTGCAAAGAGACCTGACTGCATGTATGATCTGACAAATCCTGGCACCAGACAGGCAGCTGACCATGACTTTCTCCTTGTCCAACCTGGTGAGTGGGACATCTGGGTGTCTCCAATGACAAGAAAATTAGATTTTTTGAGTGTTATGCCTTATGGGCTTGGTAGGTGAGACAAGTGTTACTGTGTGTCATGGGTGCTGTGGGAACTGTGTTAGTTGTAGTAGTCTTGTGTTATGGAGGTCTCTGGTGTTTCAGTAAGTTTTTTTGAAAGAACCTCCGTGTATGTTGATTTTTGTGTTTAATGCTTACTATGTGTATGAGTAGTGGTACTATGTGCATTAGTAGTGGTGGGTGGGTTGACAACCTCTTCAGTGTTACTGTTTCAAATGAGACAGAGCACGGATTCAAGATTCTTGGTGTAGATACATCTCTCATACTCTGTGGCAGAGTGAGTTATTAGTAGAGGGTTGACAGTGTACATGAGGCAGTTGCTACAATGCCTCAAGAGACCCACATCAACAAAGTTGGCAGGAAAAACAAGGGTAGTCCAACTGTCCACAATGTTAGGTTGAAGGATTGTTATCCCAAAGGGGGGCTTTTCTGAACAGATTAAGGAGAAGCTCAGTGGATGGATATTTCTGCTGTTTTTTTTTTTTTTTTGCTAGTGGTTTAACAGGTTACAGTTCACTAGCAGTATTTCTTTGACCAGAAATGTACTAAGGATGAGGGCAACACTAATGTGCTACAGCTGTATCTAAGTGAAAAACTGTTGAATTTATCTGTCCGGCTATGGCGCACAATTTTGTGGCAGTGCACAAAACAAGCATGCAGGGCTTAAATACCAGAAGCTAAAAACCTGAAAAAAAGATACTCTCTAGACATTGTCCATCAGTGTGGTACTCCAAGTAGATCTCTTTGCCTTCCCTCTGAACAGACAACGTCCTCTGCTTTGTGCCACAGTCCCAGGTCTTCTAGTGTGGAAGGTGGACACCCTGCCATTTTCTTGGAAGGGGATGATTCTTTATGCATTACTTCCCCTTCTTCTCATTACGAAAGTCCTGTTCAAGATTCAACAGGAAGCTCCCAAAATCTTGTTGGCGACTCCCTTTTGGCTGCAACAGCACTGGTTCCTCCTTCTTCTGCTTCTAGCCAAGGGCACTCATCATAAGATACCTCAAAGGGTGGACCTACTCACCTGTACAAATTTCAACTAACACTGTGGGCAATAGGGTTTTGACTCCTCATAGACACCTTTTTTTTTCTGAGGATGTCCTGAAGTTTCTACAGGAGGCTCCTAAACCTACTACTAGGAAATCCTACTTATCCAAATGGAAGAGATTTTGTATTTGGTGTACCTCTCATAACCTGGACCTACTTAATGTGGATGCTCCTTTGATTCTCTCTTATTTGTATAAGTTGCTCAATGCTAGTTTGGCCTATTATTCTAGTAAGGCCCACTTATCAGCTAGCTCTGCTTGTCTGCCTTTAACTCCTCCTTTAGCTTCTAGATTTGAGGCTAAACAATTTCTTAAAGGCATCCTTGATATTAGACCTCCCAGGAGGCCTGTTCTTTCTCTTTGGGATCTTAAATTTGTTTTGGAGAAGTTGACTCGGGCTCCTTTTGAGCCTGCTGCTTCAGCTTCCTTGCAACATTGTTTTTGAAAGACTGTTCTTTTGTTATCTCTTACTTCTACCAAACAGGTAGTTGCAAGCCCTTATGGCTTGTCCACCTTTTTTGATACTTCATGAGGACAGGGTGTCCTTGCGTACTAAACCTTCTTTTATGCCTAAGGTGGTTAACGAGTTGTCACTTAATCAATGTATTAATTTGCCTACTTTTTTCCCTTCTCTGCAATCTGACAGTGACAGGGTGCTGCATACTTTGGACGTGCATAGACAACTCAGATTTTATCTGGATAAGACTAAGAGTATTAGAAAACCTGATCAGTTGCTTGTTTTTTTCATCCTAGGTCTTTAGAATTAGCTGTATCCAAGCAAACAATTTCTTCTTGGATTTCAAAAGCTTTTTCTTTTTGTTACACTTTTCATGGCAATAGCCTTCTTTCTTCAGTAAATGCTCATTATACTAGAGCTGTGGCTTCTTCTGGTGCTTTTTTCAAGGGCTTAGATACAAATTTTATTCATGAAGCAGCTACCTGGACTTCTGTGTATACCTTTACCACTGCAAGTTGGATGGTATTTCTAGAGCTAGGGCTTGTTTTGCTAGAGCCATTCTTCATGGCTTTTTTAGAGAGCTCTTCTGCTCCTTCCACCTCCCAAGTTTCATTTTGAGCTTTGGCACTCTCCCATGCATTACAAATACTGCAGCAGTGAATGTAAGGACATAGTACAGTTGTGCAAAATCTTACCATAACAGTAGATGTCCTTGCCTTCACTGCTGCAATGGTGCAGCGGTAGCATTGTCACCTCACAGCAAGAGGTTCTCTGGTTCGATTCTTGGATGGAGTGCCTTCTGTGCAGAGTCTGCATGTCCTCCCTGCATTTGTGTGGGTTTCCTCCCATGTTACAAAGACCTGCATCTGAAGCGTTTCTCCCTGGGCCTCCACTGAAACTTGGCTTCATTCTAAGTCGGACTTTCCCGGTTAACAAATGTTAAATAAAAATTAAATAAATAAAATAAAAAAATAAAAATTCCCTCCCTCCCTCCATCCCCCCAGTCCTTTTCCTTCCTGGATGTACAGGTTACCCTTTGGGTTTTCTTGGGCTGGTGTTCCTAATGGGACAATGAGTTCTGAGGATGGTACGCTTGAATGTCACCTTTATGCCCTACGCTACACGAGGAGCGCTTGAGTGATGTTCAGTGTACCTTAAAGCAATAATAGGTTTTGGTAGACTGGACAGACATTGGTCTTCCATGGCAAGGAATCCCATATGTCATGAACACTGCAGCAGTGAAAGCAAGGAAATCTAAGGGGTGTGGCCAAGATGGTGAGCAGCTAGCAGCATAAAAAGTTTGTTCTGCTTCTTTTCAGTTATTCTGACAGGAATATTTTTGTCACAGTTAAATATATATATATATATATATATATATATATATATATTTCTATGACTATTTCCATCTACTAAAAGTATTTCTGTGCTATTATATGAAGAAAATTAAGTTATTGTGATTTTTCTAATTCATAGTCCTGTCAGAAGTCTTTTGGACAGATCCAATCAAAAGCCACTCTAAAATTTCTTCTCATGAGAGTTTTATGAAAAAGGATTTACATTCTATTCTTACAAGTAGTCAAGATCCTTCAGTTAAAATGGATAAGTTTGAGAGAAAAATGGAGAACATTAAAGAAGACTGCAAAACCAACTGGATTTACTAAATGGAGTTGTAAGGAAACAGTTCGGATTTCAACTACAGAAGAAGTGGTACATGACCTAGATGAAAGACTGGCTGAAAATGAAAACCATGTTGAAGTTATCCTAAAACAAAATACTTTACTTTTGGAAAAGACAGAATTTCTGGAAAGTAGCTCTAAGAGAAATAATATCAGAATATACAGTATTCCAGAGAAGGAAGAAGGTGATAATATGCTACAATTTTTAAATAACTGGTTACCAAAAACATTAAATCTGCCAGAATCACATTTTTTTGGCACAGAGAGAGCCCTCAGGTCTCCTTCAAATTCCTCTTTAAAAAATAATTCATCCACTCCCACATCTATAATTGTCAAATTCCTTCTAACTCTGGACAAAGATTTGGTATTAAGACAGTCTGGTCAAATTCTCCAATAAAAATGAAGGGCAACAACATCAGATTTGATAATGACTATACTACACTGCTGATCTCTAAAAGAAAGGTATGCATCCCTTTAATTAAGAGTTTAAAACATCGAATCTCAAATTATTTTCCCTGCAAAAATCAAGATCTTTCTTCCTGAAGGACAAAAACCTTTAATATGCTTGAAGAAGCTTCAGACTTTACTCAGAAAAACAAACTTTTAGACAAACCTGTAGAAATGGACTGCTCCTTAACTAGTTTAAAGAAATAAGCAACCAGAAATTGATGGACAATTAAAAAATGAACAGTAAAAATGTAAAGAAAAGTAATGATTTAATTTTCTTTGTTTATATTGTTCCTTTGCTTTTCTGAAACAATGCTTTAACCTTCCTCTGAGTATTAAAACAAATCACATGGTAGCAATAATTAGGATACTATGAAATAATTTGTTTCAGTATCGGCATTTGTTCTTTGTTTTTTCTTTAATTTTCTCTCAATGTACAACATAATCTGCCTTTATTTACTTAATTACTTTAAGTTGATATTTTTATCTTAAACATCAAGTTGGTGTTATCTTTTTTTTTTTCAAAAAAAGATGCTTTACTTTGTTAATTTTGCCTTTATCTACATATAGCAGTCTTAAAATATAGTAGTTATTATGACGAATATTAGGTTTTTAGAAACCTAAATTGTTTTATTGGTTGATAGTCAATGTCATTAATTTATTTTGTACTTTAGCATTATAGTAGGTGGGTTGTATAGTGCTAAATTATGTTTAATTGTCATTATACAATGACTCTCCATTAATATTTGAAAATGTGCACGCTGATTGGCCAGTCCAACCAGCGTGCCTGTTATAAATCCCACAACATACCAACGGAAAAAGGTCCATTTACCCCGGACTTCTTTCCACTGGTATATTGTTTAAATTTTATTTTTATTTCTTAAAAACTAAAAATAAAATCTTCAGCCCCAACTTCGGACATACCAGAGAGGCAGCTTGGACAAAATACTAGGAAAATCAGGTACGTTATTTAAAATTAAACACACGTACCTGCTATTCCTTGCATTTCTTCCATGCTGTCTCTCTCCTACCCCTAAACTGGCCTAAAGTTTTTTTTTTTAATTAAAAAAAAAAAAAAGAAAGAAAGAAAACAAAAACGGAGCAAAGGAGACTTTCCTTTCTCCGTCGCTTCCATTTCAAAGCATTGATGTACTGGGTATGCGTGGGAATGCAAGTTCCATATGCATGCACAGTACATCAACACAAGGAAGCAGTATACCACCAGCCGCGAAAGAACAGTAATGTGCCATTATACAAAGACATTATTTAAGAAAAGTAAGTTTTTTTTCTTAAATAATGTAATTGTATAACAGCAATAACCGACTGCATGGTTGTGGTATACTGAAATTTACCCAAGGTTGGGTTTATTTAATCACTTGGGCTTCGCTCTCATGATTAAACCATGCCAAATAAACCACACCACGTCATCGGCAATTGCTTAATTATAGTTTACTTTGCTGTTTTAAAACATAGAGAAGTTTTCACTTTGTTTCAATGGACTTTCTTAATTTGCGGCTCTCCCTGTGCGGTCACGAGCTGTATTTTAAATTTAAAAAGTGTTATTGCTTTGTTTTCTGCCTAGCAAATCAGTTTGACGAGGATAATATAGTTTAAAAACAGCCATGAGTCTTTCACTCACCACAGCTGCTCGGCTTCATTTTCATCGCAAAAAGAAGTGCTTTGTGACTTTCAACTATCGACCTTGAAGAAACAGGAAGATGTAAAGGCTATATTTTGTAAACTGTAAGTAAATGCAAATATATATTTTTTACAGGAGCTGCATCTGGTCTAATTACATGAAAGTGAAAGTGCAATCTTCAAAGAAAAAATGCCATAATAGCAATATTTAAAGTAAAATATGTTTAGTGCTACTGTATGAATTAAGATAGCAAACCTTGAAGAAAAAAAGGAAGTTGGTGGAACCCAACAGGAGTAGAGTCGACCGAACATAGTAAATCAGCATAATATTACTACAGAAGGAAATAGCCAACACAAGCTCAGTGAGTGCATTCTTTTAGCTCATTGGATGATGCACATTTTTAGTCATGTCATAACTTAAAAAAATGTTTCTGCTCCTCACATGTATTAATCATTTCATGATATATTTAAAAACAACCATTGTAAATTATGTCATAATAATTAAGAATAGCTAATGTCATCTGATTCTCAGCGCCATGTACTTAGTCACAGCTATTTTGCTCATTATTAAAAATAATGTAAGGATTCAGAAATGAAATGTCCACAGAACACAGCCAAACCTGTCCTATTTACATTGCATGTATAATGAACATCATACTTACTACTTATGTGTACAGCTAGGACATTGTGTGCAATTTCTTATTGTGGCCATAATACTGATCTGTAACCTGGTCTTATTAGAGTACCTCAAGCCAGATTAAAGTAGGTGGAGTTGTGGTAAACAATCAATATACATATGCATCTCTGGTAGTTATCATGAGTTTGCAAACACAGATGGGAAAAAAAGAAGTTATGTACTCACCATAACGTTCCATCTGAGTAGGTAACTTCATTTGTCTGCAACCTGTGGGTATCGGATCCGATTTGGATCCGAGCCGGCAGCTTTCCAAGCTTACAGATCCGAGCTCCAAGCTCCTCCCCCTTACCCATAAAACCCTGCTACCTCCTTGTAACCCTCAGATCGAGTTTGCCAGAGAAGGCAATAGAAAGTTTCTATAACCTAGTAATCCTTATCACTTTGCAATGGTGATGACTGAACAAGGTATACACAGGCTCGTAACTAGCAAACCATAGGTCCGGGGGAAGGAGGGTGGGTCGGTTGCACACAAATGAAGTTACCTACTCAGATGGAACGTTATGGTGAGTACATAACTTCTTTATCTGAAGTAGTTAACTTCATTTGGTCTACAACCTGTGGGACAGAGTCCCCAGCTACCAGTAACTTGGGAGGCCGTTATGGAAGGATATTCCGGAGCACTGCAGAGCCAAAAGAAGTGCGCCCTCTGGATATGAGATCCAATTCATAGTGTGAAATGAAGGTATGTGAAGAAGCCCAAGTTGCTGCTGCACAAATGTCACCTAACGAGACCCTTGACCAAAATGCCGCAGAGGTAGCCATAGATCGTGTATAGTGGGCTCGCACGTGTAGGGGCTCAGGATGACCAGAATATATTGGGAGATCCACCTCGCTAATGTAACTTTAGTGACTGGCTTCCCAAAACGTGATTTTGCAAAGGACACAAAAAGTTGATCAGATTTTCTGATATCTGCTGTTCTGTTCAGGTAGAAATGTAGTTGTCTGTGAACATCTAAACAATGGTGTCTGTACTCTCCTTTATTCTGAAAATTTGGAAAGAAGACCGGTAGATTTATAGACTGATTGATATTGGCCTCCGAGGATACTTTGGGCAGGAAGGAGGGATTGGTCCTGAGGGAGACCCTGTCCTTATGAAAAATGATGTATGGAGGTTTACAGCACAGAGCGTGAAGCTCCGAAATTCTCCTGGCGGAAGTAATGGCAATCAAGAAGATCGTCTTCCAAGATACATACTTTAATTCCACTGTGGCCGCCGGTTCAAATGGGGGCCCAGTTAAAGCTTGCAGAACTATGGTAAGATCCCATGGAGGCACTGTATCTCTTATCGGGGGTCGTAACAAGAAGGCTCATTTCATGAATGATTTACAGATCTTGGATGAAGCTATGAGAAAGCGGTTGGTGGAGATCGCCCATTCCCAAACTCTCATGGCCTCCCTGCAAAGAGGATAGGATCTGGTTCTCCCCTGTTTGTTTATATCAGACTACAGACATGTTGTCCGATTGAATTGCAATCGTACCCGGAGGAAGAAGGTGATGGAGAGCCTGTAACGCTAAAAGCACTACCCTCATCTCCAGTACATTGATATGCAGTGAGGTCTCTGTGGGAGTCCACGTGCCTTCGACGGATCTGCCCCTGTAATGCCCCCCCCCACCTGAGGAGAGATGCATCCGTGGTCACCGTGACTTGTGGGGGAGGTAGGACGAAAGGACATCCTTCCCGAAGGTCTTTGGAATGAAGCCACCAGAGAAGCGACTCCTTGCACACCCTGCTAAGAGGAATAGGGGTAGATAGGGGTTGAAAAAGAATAGACCATTGCACTTGAAGAATCTATTGAAGGATTCTCATCTTCAGACGGGCGAACGGGGATAGAGTGATGGCAGCCGCCATGGATCCCAGGGCCCTCAGGACCAATACGGCAGGTAGCGCAGGAGACTGTAAGATGTCCTAGATCTGGAGGCAAAGATTGCGTAGCCAGTCGGTTGTCAAGAAAATTCTGGATTGTGTCGTGTCTATCCTGGCCCCTATGAAATCCAAAATTTGAGGGGGTTGCAGAGATGATTTCCTGAGGTTGATTGAGATCCCTAGTTGGTGAGCTAGTTGTAACAGGTAATCTCTGTTTGAGCAAAGTTGATGACTGGTGGGGGCGGTAAGGAGCCAGTCGTCCAGGTACGGAAAGACCTGTATGCACTGAAGTCTCAGGTGGGCTGCTACTACTGCCATGACCTTGGTAAACACCCTGGGGGCTGTGTTGAGACCAAAGGGTAGGACCCTGAACTGGTAATGACTAGTTCCTAGCCGAAAGCGGAGAAACCTCCTGTATCATCTGTCCATAAGAATGTGGTAGTACACGTCTTGGAGGTCTACTGAGCATATCCAGTCGTTCTCCTGTAACAGTGGGAGAATGGATTGAATAGTGACCATCCGGAATTTCTCTTTGGGTACTGACAGGTTCAGCGTTGATAGGTCAAGTATGGGTCTTAGGTCCCCTGTCTTTTTTGGCACCAAAAATAACCTGGAGTAAAACCCTAATCCAGACTGCTCTGGGGGGACGGGCTGGATTGCTCTTTTTCTTAGCAGCCCTTGAATTTCTATAGCTGCTGCATCCCTCTGACTGGGTGGGACATCGGGGATTCCTCTTGATCGAGGAGGGTAGGTTAAGAAGGGGACTGAATATCCTCTGGATACAATTTGGAGCACCCAGCGATCTGCGGTGATGGACTCCCAATTGGCTAGGTGTTCCGAGAAGCGCCCCCCCCCGACTGCCCACAGAGAAGAGCAGTCGGGCAACCCCTCAGGGCTGCTGCGGGGGTCGGTCCGAGAAAGGTTCTCACGACCCAAAGTGCTTCGGGCCCCCTCTGCCTCTGGGCCAGCGTCCACCTTGTCCTCCTCTGCCTCTGAAGGACGAGGTCTCCAGAGCGAATGGGGTTGTTGAGTCTTCCGGAACCACATCTTCTTCTGTCCCTTTTGGTTCCTGGAATAGGACCTCAAGGGAGCCGAGAAGCGGATCCCGACGGCAGACAACGTCTTCCCATCTTTCTCGCTCTGGAGAAGCGTGTCGCGGACAGTCTTGCCAAAGAGCATTGAACTGTCATAAGGGGCATTTGCGAAGGACGCCTTAAAGGGTTCTGCAAAGTCGCAAAGACGGAGCCAGGCCTGTCTTCGTAAGACGACGCCCGTTCCGCTAGCCCTAGCGGCTCCCTCCATGGCATGGGAGAGGAGACGCATGGATGTGTTTGTGATCGACTTGAGAGTGGCCATTCGGGATGAAAACGTACGCTTGTCCTCGGCCGACATGGACTCTGGGGGTGATCCAGCGTACTCCTTAATCAGGTCCCGCTGGAGTCGAATAACATGTGCCATGTAATTCAGAGACCTTACCGAGAAGGTTGCGGAAGAGATCATCCGCTTTCCCAAATGGTCCATCATCCGAGAATCTTTATCTGGAGGATGCACAGAGGAACTCTCCTGTGCTTTTTCCTTCTTGGTGGCCGCCGCCACCACCATAGCATCCACAGGGGGACCCTTACTCCAACATGCCTTGTCCGAGGGGGGGCTGAGTATTCTGTCGGGACGTTTGGGGATCGGCTCCACGGTGTCCGGCTCCTTCCATGCCCTGGTAGTAATAAGATCTACCAGAGGGTCAGCGGGGGGGGACACACCCAAGAGGTAGATGGGCCTGCGTCAAACGCCTCCAAAAACACGGACTCATCCGAGGAAGGCTTTTGGGCGGACCACCCTCCCTTGATGCGTAACATTTCCATGATGTCTCCAAAGGAGACGTCTTTGGGGGGTGATCTTGGGGAACCTTCCCCTTCCTCCAGGTCCGTGTCCTCCGTGAGGGACTCAGGTGAGTCCAAGTGCCTCCTCTTGCACTTCCGCTTGTGAGGCACCTCCTCGGGGGGTTGTCCGAAGAGGCCTCACCAGCGATGTCCTGTTCCTCCAAGGGAACCATCTGGGCCGTAAGCGCAGGCTGTCCCTGGGGTCGGATGATGGAGGATAGGCTCAACTGCATGTGAGCGACAGGCTGGTCCGGAGCAAGAACCGGGGGTCTCGAGTCCCTTAAGAGGACCCTCTCCACTACATCGAATGCAGACGGTGAACTGCTCTCCCTTGGAACAGCTAGCAGTTCCCTCGGCTCCGACGTACGGATTGGTGCCGAAGGTGACCCGATCGGATCCGAAAGGGTAGTGTGACCCGACCTGGACGGAGCCGAAGTTCCACTAGCCCCTCCGGATCCGACGCCCGCCACACGGCTCCGACAAGAATCCTGGATCCGATAGACCCGAGGGCATGGTCGGCACCGAAGATGTAAACGCTGTCGGTGCCGGTCCCACCCCGGCTCTGAAGCTTACCGGATCCGACAGCTCCAAGACCCGAAAGCGGGTTGGAGAAGGAGCAATAGGGGCAAAAAAGGGTGTTGAGCTCTCCCAACTGCATTTGAGCCTGCAAAAATCGACGCATCATCCGATCCATATCTGCGTCCGACAAACTCCTAGTAGACCTACTAGAGGCCACCGAAGGCGGCCGGGAAGGTCACCTTGATGACCTAGAAGGTGACCGATTCTCCTCCTCCGGCTCTGGGGAGAAACGAGGGGAGCGGAGCCGAGAGGGGGTAAACTCGGAGACCTTCAAGGGAGAAGCAGCAACGTTAGGTGGCAGAGCCGAGGGAGTCGACTCCGACTGCCTTTGATGGCTCCGGTGTTTCTCTCTTTCTCTCTCCCTGTCTCTCTTATGCTTTTTTCTGCCCTCCCTTTCCCCCTGGGCCAAAGAGGGAGGGTGAGTCCCGGCCAGGAGATCGGGAGTGGCAGGTGGGACAGCCGTGGTAATGGTTGGCACCACAGCAGAAGCCGAAGAAGATTCTGGTGGCAGAAGGCCCGCCAAAATCAGCTTGGCCTTTCTGTCTTTTAATGCTCTGGGATTAAAGGCTGCACAAATAGTACAGCCTGTGGAAAGGTGTTCCACACCCAGGCATAACACACATCGAGTGTGGCCATCCGCTGGGGACAGCTTATGACCACACTCACTGCATTTAGAAAAAATGACCTTAGGGCCTTCGGCCATTGTAAAGGAAAAAGAAAGCAGCACACGCCTTCACACACTCTAGTGGGGGAGAGGAACTAGCTGACTAAACAATTAAATAAACTAAAGCTAAAGAAACAGGAACCACTATGATAAACTACCTGAGGTTCACACACACACAAGGGCGCAAGGGAAATATAGTGAAAAATAAAGATATTAGAATTCTATTATTAAACTACTCACAAACCAACTCAGAGCTCATTCTGAGAAGCTATCTTAAGCCGCGGCAAACGAAATCTGAGGGTTACAAGGAGGTAGCAGGGTATTATGGGTAAAGGGGAGGAGCTTGGAGCTCGGATCTGTAAGCTTGGAAAGCTGCCGGCTTGGATCCGATACCCACAGGTTGTAGACCAAATGAAGTTAACTACTTCAGATCTACAATTATACAATGACCCCCCCCCCATTAAATATTCAAAAACGTGCACGCTGATTGGTCAGCGTGCACGTTGTAAATCAGAGTTATAGTAATGGAAAAAGGCCTGGTCGCCCGGACTTTTTCCATTACTATAACTCTTTCTTTTACAGCAATGGAGAACGCAAGATCTCCGTTGCTTCACAATGTCTCGCTATGTTAAACGAGTTTAACATAGCGAGACAGCTTTAAAAAAGCAACGGAGATTCTCCGTTGCCTTTTTTAAAGCTGTCTCGCTATGTTAAACTCGTTTAACATAGCGAAACAGTTTTTAAAAAGCAACGGAGATCTTGCTTTCTCCCTTGCTTTTTTCAAAACTGTCTCGCTATGTTAAATGGGTTTAACATAGCGAGACAGCTTTAAAAAATAGCTACGGAGATCTTGCTTTCTCCATTGCTTTTGCCCACAGCTCTGATGTACTGCGTAGGCATGTGCAGTACATCAGAACTGCCGCAGAATACCAGACAGCTGCGGAAGGGCAGCAAGGAGGCATTATACAATGCCATTATTTAAAAAAAGTAATTATTTTTTTTTCTAAATAATGTCATTGTATAATAGCAATAACCCACTTCTGGGTGTGGGTAATGCTGGATTTACCCACGGTTGGCTTTGTTTGGCCACTCGGGCTTCGCCCTTGTGACCAAACCACACCAACCGTGGGTAAATCCAGCATTACCCACACCCAGGCGTGGGTTATTGCTATATGAAATCCTGCTGATGTAACGTATAGAATTTTATATGCAGAAATATTTTATGAAATGCATGAAAAGTAATATTTCAGGGTTGGCTAAGGCTGGAAAGCAGCGGTTTCACTGTAGCAACAAAAACTTTAAAAGAGTGCAAAGGTAGCTGCCCACTAAAACAGGGTTGCTATACACAACAAGAACATGGTATCACTAGTTGAATGGAGAATAATATAAAACTTAGATAAGGTGGGTTCAGTAAAGTAAAACGGTGTATCAACTGGCTCTGGTTCTTTTAACATCTTTGGTTTCTTGTGGCATTTTGATATTTTTTGGGGGAAGGTCTCTTTATCTAAGTGACTTAGTGATTAATTACAGACAACATATGAAAAGGCAATGGAGAAATATCAAAATGGAACTGAAAATGTTATCTTTTGTACACTGCAATGGAAATATTAAACACTGTTTGTTTCTTGTCTTTCATAATTTTATTACTGAATATATTTAATAATATTAGTCATTTGTTTCTTATGTTTTTATATTTACAGTATTTTGTGTGTAATTGACATCCATACTATATTCTCCATAGACTATTTGTTGGATGGTTTGATATAACTCTGCATATTTAGTACTAAATTGTCTGTTTACTTTATTTAAAATTTATACCAAGTTTACATCTAATACGTTTGTTGAAACAATTTAGGTAACCAACTAGTCTTAAACACTGTCTTTTGAGAATCTTTACAGTAATAATATCTACTATATTTCATTTTCTAATAGTATTAAAATGCAGAAGGTTGTCTTGGTGATATTTATGGGTAGTCTGTTTCTTTTCTTTCAGTTTCATGGCGTTCTAGAGTTTGTTTTCCGCTATTGCCGTATATGATGTATTGTAAAATTTGATCTTGTAATTAAGGTGTCACAAGTATAAAATGAACTGGCTTCCAATTCTGTCAATTAGAATACAAAAAATAAATCCATTGACTGGCATCAAATATAATGCCATTCCATTGTGAACTACTTGATTAAATTATACAGAAATTAATGGTAAATGATTAATATAGTTTTGATTATGTTTACATATATATATTTTACATATATTTACTAATTAATAATTAGAGATTTTTATATTTTTAATAATGATAGAATTGGTATATAATATTGCATAGTTTTTTTTTTTTAAATGAGACGTATGAGTGTGCTCTATAAGTTAGTACATATTAATGTTGTTGTTGTTTGTCACCACAGTGGAACTCCGGTCCGCTAATGACTGGCAGTAGATTTTTACGAAACGCCGAGGTGCCAGCTAGTAATTTTCACAAAACGCCGAGGTGCCAGCTAATACATATTAATATTTAGTTTATATTAACAACAGGCAGCAATAAATTGCGATTGGGTAGTGTTATGCAAATGGTTATGAGTGGTTTGCATGATAAGTTCCATCAAACCAGGAATATTTTATTCCATGTTAGGAGATGTAAATAGTTTTATAGTTAATTTGTTAGTAGTTAGCTTAATGTCCATAACAAAATTTGTTAAATTTACATACAGGTTCTTAACTGTAAACCATAACTTAGTTTTGTTTTTTTCTAAAAAGGTTTTCTTTAAGGATGTCAATATACAAATGTTGTTGTGTCTTTCGGCTTTTCCCGGCTAGGGGTCACCACAGCGGAACTCCGGTCCGCTAATGACTGGCAGTAGATTTTTACATGCCGAGTTGCCAGCCCTGATGCACAACCTTCAACGAAGGTATGCCCATTCACGCATGTCTCCACACAGAAGACGCTCTAGCTGAGAATCAAACAGGACAACGTCTTACTGTGAGGCGACAACGCTACTGCAGCACCACCACCGCAGTCTGTTTTCACTAAATATTAATGGTCTTAATAACCCTATTAAGATATGTTCCTTAATCAAATATTTAAAAGTAAATAAAGCTCATATTCTTTTTTGCAAGAAACACACTTGTTAAATAAGGATTTAGATAGAGTGTTACTTAAAGATTATTCAATCCTTGCGGGCTCACATTTTAGTTTGAAAAGGAGAGGCACTCATACTTTGGAAGAAGTCAAACTGACACTTACTCTGATAAGAATAGAATGATGGGAATGGTAGTAGTTGAAATTAATAAAAAAAATTGCGTTTTACTGGATTCCTGGGATTGGCTCTAAAAGGCTAAAATATTTAGAAGTCACACCATTATATTCAAAAGGGGAAATATTACTGGCTGGTGATTTTAATTTCATTTTACCAGGAAAAGATACTACTAACGATAAAAAACAAATAGAATTACTGCAGTTGCTAAACATTTAGAACACTTCATAAATGTAATGAATTTAAAAAATATATATGATTTAAAATTACCAGAATCACTTAATTATATACCCTATTCATTTAGACTTGGCACCCAAACAAACATAGACAAAGTTTTTTCTTCTACTGGGTTATATTCTAAAATTGATGAATAACTTATGATTTCTTGTCCTTTAACTGACCATAATGCTATTTCTTTTAATAACACTTTGAAACCTAATGATTTCGCTTTTTTTCCAACAATTCCTGTTTATACTATTAAAATTAAAGGATTTAAAGAATTTTTTAAATGAATTAAATCTTTTTTTTTTGAGTGTAATAATAATGGCGAAATTACTGATGTCATTTTGTGAGATATGTTAAAAGACTTTTTATATGATAAAATTAAAAGTTGGTATATTTATAAAAGAAAGGAGTGGGATAAAGAGTTAAGTGCACAAGGACAGCAAATTCTGAACTGAAAAACTTAAATCAGAAATATTTAGAAATTTATCATCACAACATTTCAATACATATTGAAAATTTTAAATTACAATCATATTCTATCAATCCTAAAAATATGCATAGCTTAGCTGTTAAATCAAAAAGATTAAATAATATAAATCAGTGGAAATGTACATCAAAATCTTGTTTTTTTTTAAATTGTACTTTCCAGGTCCAAGTTTGGACTTCACTTGCTAAACCGTGGTGTGCAGACCATTCCCTGTACTCTCCAGTGCAGAAGCTCCTCTCAGAATTTAATCCTCTGAAGCCTGCCTTTTACAGAGGAGATTGCGGCTCTACATGAAATAACTTAACCTTCTCGCTGGATCATAGATTTCCCCTTACAGACTCAGTTCCCTGTACTCTCCAGTGCGAAACCTCCTCTGAGAATTTACTCCTCTGAAACCTACCCTTTACAAAGGATAAGAAGGATGTATTCATGGTGAATGACCACTGGTCACTTTAAATATTAGGATGCTTTGGTATTTATTGGATAATTGAATGACTGTTACACATATTTAAGCTGTTGTAATGTATATTGAGGTACCAGGATTAAAGCTGTGTGGTACTCCATCTGCCTGTTTGATTTATTTTGATTATTTTTTTCTTTGGTGTTTTGTGGTAATTCTCGTGTCACGGTTGTGGTGTTAGCTGAGGTTTTTTGTGTCTGGTGCCATCATGAAACTTATAGGTTCATAGGTAGGTACTAGGCTATCTGCCCGAGGGCATTTATAAGCTTAGCCAGAGTGTGTCGGCTTTCGCCGCCCAATTGATTAATTAACTGATCCTCTGTCAAGCAGAGCCAAAGAAGTGATCCCAGGTGTGTATTTTCTGTTACCTATCCATTCGTCGAGGTTTCTCTTGAAGAGTGTTAGTGAGGGGCTCTGCCTAATGTATTTAGGAATTTTGTTCCAAAGCATGGGGAGTCTCTGTGACAGGAATCTATCCTTCCAGCATGTTCTGTTTATTGTTGTGGCGAGGTTTAGCTCACTAGAGCGCGTGGCTTGCAGTGACTTGGATTTCTTTAGGTGGAGCATGTCCATCAATTCTGAGTTGGACATGGCTTTGTAAGTCAGGCAGAGATCACCTCTGAATAAGCGATATGCCACGGAGTACAGCCAGAGTTTTTTCAGTCGGGCAGTGAGGCCAGTAATCCTCTTGGTGAGGTACTTTTGTGGTCTTTCCAGTTGTTGGAAGTGCCTTGCGAGGTACATCCCAAATGGGGCATTGTACTCTATGATGGGTCTAATGAGTGACAAGTAGAGGGGCACTATAATCTCTTTATTTCTAGATGTGAACCCTTTAGTAATTAGATGGGCCACATAGAAGGATTTCCTAACTACTTTGGCAATATGATTGTCAAAGGAGAGATTACTATCTACCTGGGTCCCCAGATCTCTTATTACCTCTTCTGTATTAAGGGGACTGCCACCTATGTGGTAATTCGTGGGTGTTTTTCCCAAATGGGAGGACTATGCATTTTTTGGCATTTAGCTTGAGACCATGACTTTGACACCAGGTGTCCATCTCAGTAAGGCCCTTTTGGAGGATGTCCGTGTCAGCCGGAGAGTCAATTATGGCTCCCAGTTTGCAGTCATCGGCAGACTTGGTTAGCCATAGTCCTCATGTGTATGCCTGTACTTCTGAGAAGTATATGCCGAACAGTAGGGGTCCCACGACCGAGCCTTGCGGGACACCACATGTGACTGGCTTAGAGTTGGACCTGGGTCCGCTATTCTTACCGTGTGAGTTCTGTCTGTAAGCAAGTTGGCAACCCATCTCGTGACGTAGGGGTTTATGTTCAGGCTGGTGAATTTTTCTGTAATACCAGAGTGGGGAATGGTGTTGAAAGACTTGGCGAGGTCAAGGTAGGCTGTGTAAACCACCTTTCCCCTCGTCTATGTCCTTGGTGACTGTCTCGAAGAAGTCAACCAGGTTTAGTAGGCATGATCTGCCCTTAACAAAGCCGAACTGGGTCAGGTCAAGTGTTTGGAGGTTCCCAATGTCTTTGTTAATGAGCTCCACGATGATGCGCTCCATAGCCTTACAGACCAGGCTAGTCAGGCTTATGGGGCAATAGTTACCAGGGTCAGTTGAGGCCCCTCCTTTGTGGAGAGGAATAACCGTTGCTGTGTGCCATTCTATGGGCACGTAGCCTGTGGAGAGGCTGAGGTTGAACAGCGTGTTTAGGTGGGGGGTTAGTTCATTCTCTAGTTCGTGCAAGATGCAGCCTGGGACACCATCTGGTCCCATTGACGCTGTGTTTTTGGCTTTTGAAAGGGCAGTTTTCACCTATGCGTCTGTGATTTTTGGGACACTAAACTTTTCTGGTATTGTTGTGGGCCCTTTTGGAGGTGAAAGGGGGGGGGGAGTTTGCACTGAATCTATCTGCCAGGATGTTGGCAATATCAATAGATTCAGTATATTTTGTGTTATTTTGCACTAGTTCAGTGTATATCTGTGAGTTGCCACTTAGATTCTTAGCATTGCTAAAGAAGGCTTTTTGGTTATCTTTTGAATCCTTGGCTATTTTTCTTTCGAAGTTTGCCTTGGATGGTTTCATGAGGGACCTTAGTTTCTTACTGATACTGATCAGGGATGTCTTTCCTTCTTGGGATTTGCTTTTTTTCTGAATAAGTTTCCTCCTTCTATTGTATAGCCTGTTTATGGCAGGGGTCCACCAAACTGGTTTCCTTCTCTTAGAGGAGCGAGTCTTGGTTTTGCTATGGATGGCATTATCCATGCATCCTTGTAGGTGCTCTTAGAGTGCATTTGTAAAGGTTTCTGCATCTTGGGCAGTGTTATCCTTTAGTATGGGGGCTGTGAAACTTACCACCTCTGTCTTAAGTAAGGTGAAATTTGCTTTTAGAAAAGTGTTTTACTGTGGTTTCCTTAGTTGGGGGTGGTGGTGGGGTGTGGGCATCCAGAGTGATTAGTTTATGGTCTGATCTAACCAGTGACAGGTTGACCTCTGGTGTGGAACACCTGTCGCCCATGTTGGTGATGACCAGGTCCAATATGTTTTCACCTCTGGTAGGGGAGTTTCCCAGCTGAACCAGGGTGTTTGAGTTGATGAATTCCAGTTAGCACTGGGCCTAGGAGTTTGTACTCGAGTAGTTTTCCCAGAGAATGGTAGGGTAATTGAAATCACCCAATATCAGGGTGTTCTGTAGGACCTTCAAGTTTTCCAGTGTCTCCAAAAAGGTGGAGTGGTGGTCCTGGGTCATGGAGGGTGATCTGTAGCAGGGCACAATTTGCACTGCAGATTTGCCCGATGTTAGTTGTACATGGATGATCTCAGAGGTATCATGCTGCGCCACTAACCTGGAGGTGTAGGTATCCTTGATGAATATAAATACACCCCCACCTTTTGTGTTTCGGTCCGTGCTCTATGGCCGAAACGTGTGGTATGAGTTGTAGCCCGGTTGTACTGGGGTGCTCTCTGGAGCCTTGAACAAGGTTTCAGTTACTGCACAGATGTCGAAGTTCTCCATACTGAGCAGTGCTTCGAGCACGTGCATTTTGAGATTTTAAACTCCTGGCGTTGAGTAGCATAACCCTCAGTTTTTTGTTAATTGTGCTGTTTACGGAGGTGGGTTTGACTTTTGAGCCTTGCCTAAAAAAAGGCACTATGGGGACAGCAAGAGCCTTGGCCAGTATTCGAAAGCCTAGGGGTGACAGGTGCAAGCCGTCTCTTGCGAAGCAACGTGGCTTATCGAGCATGTCGACCCAGGCTGACAGACACTGGATCCCCTTTGAATGACACCAGAAGCTTAGCCAATTGTTGAAATTGATCATTTTTTTCTTTATACTGAGGTATCATTCTTGATGAGGGCATGATGCTACTCAGGGTCATACCAGCCTGGGCTACATGATCAGAGAGCTCTTCCATGTCTCTTTTCATGTAGTCCAGGGATGTACATCTCAGGTCATTCACACCAACATGAACAATAACAGAGTCATATTTGTACTTGTTCTGGAGTGACTTGAGTGCCTGTGTTATGTGGTGGATTCTGGCTCCCGACAGGCATCTAACAGTAACCTTCTGCTTGTCCAGCCTAGTGAGTGAGGCGTCAGTGTGCCTGACTATAGAGTCACCTATTACTAGTGTGTTAGGTATGTTATTTCGCCTTAAGGGCTGTGATTGTGCGGCACACTGATTTTGTGTTTTATGTGTTGTCTGGTTTGTGACGGGAGGTGCAGGTTGTTTGGGTGTCTGCTTTGGAGGTCTTTGACGCTTTTGCAGGTTTTTATTTAGAGCCTCCGAGTATGATTTTGTGTATTGTTTGCCAGTGCTGTTTTAGTAGGTCTGTGTGCGGCTGGAGGAGTGGTGCAAGTGTTAACCTTCTCCTCTTGACTGTCGGTTCCATTCTTGGGTGGAGACAGCTTAGCTTCCTGTTTGGCTTTATAACTGTATCTCTCGCATATGTTAGTGTTTTGTGGTAGGAGGAGAGGATTGTCTGTGTACATGAGGCAGTTGTAACATTGCCTTAGCATACCCAGATTCACCAACTGGACTGGAGAGTACACCTGAAATTGCTCTTTGGTCATGCCTGAATAGTAGGGTGAGCTGCTTAGTCGCTTGGTTGGTGAGGAGTGAATAAAGAGCCTTGCCCTGCTGGGCAATCAGTGTCAGGGTATATTAGTGCTTGCTATTAGGTCTAAGTGCTGGGCTGTAGGATGCTTTTTGAGAGGTTAGGTTGAGAATTAGACTAGTTTCAAGGGAAAAACTGAAGAGGAGACTTAGTGGAGCCGGGAATAATTTAACCGTAGCTAACGGCTGCCGGTCATAAAACCGTGCAAACACATTTTTTATAGTAGGGAAATGAAAGAGATAGAAATTAGCCCAAAATGGCCAATAAACTACTAACTTCTGGGCTGGAACCACTCCTCCAGGGAAAGATTGCTCAATACTCCCCTCTCTCACAGGTGAACAGAGTAACTTCCTTCTATCCAAGTAAGGTATGGGCAACACAGAAACTAGTATCACAGTCCTGAATTCAGCACTAGCTTGAAAACTGGACTATACTAGCATATTAGAAAGGCGGGAAACAAGGAATTGTTTGTTTTTTTTTTAAACGATAAGGCAAAAACAGTAAAAAAAAACACACTTAAAACAGCTTTAAACGACTACAAACGATCAGAAAAGGCTATCGCACTTTAGTGTGTAGCCTACAACAGTTAAACAAATTATTTAAACAAAAGACAACTTTTTAAAAGTGCAGGCAGTCAAATAAGTACAATATGTGAAAAAAAACAAGCTTTTAAATCACAATAAATGCTGGAAAATCTGCATTTAGGTGGAAAACGGTTAAGTACAGCAAGAAAGTACAGAAAACTGATACTTAATCACTCCAAAATCTCTCTTCTAAGCTAGTGCTACCCAGTAGGTTAGTTACAAGAAAAATGGGAAACAAGCGCAGATGTGGTCTTTTAAACCAGAAAGTTGAAAGAGAAACTGTCCAAATGGTCAATAAACTACAATTTCTGGGCCAAAACTCACTCTTCCCATGGAGGATAGGCTACCTAGTGCTTCCCACTGATAAGCTAGAAGGCTTCCCTCCAACACAGAAAGGCTTGGGGGGCTCAGAAGCTTACTAACAATCCTGGATACAGCAACTCTGTAACCGGACTAGGCTAGTTATAGGAAAGGCGGTAAACAGGCACAAGTGCAGCTTTCAAACCAGAAAGTTGAAAGAGATGGAAAAAAAACTGCTCAGACAGCCAATAGCTACAATTTCTGGGCCAGGGAACACTCCTCTTGTGGTAGATAAGCCACCTGATGCTTACCACTCCCACTGATAAGCTAGAAGGCTTACCTCCAACACGGAAAGGCTTGGGGGGCTCAGAAGCTTACAAAGACTCCTGGATACAGCAAATCTGTACCTGGACTAGACTAGTAACAGGAAAGGCAGGAAACAAGCGCAAACACTGGCTTTTAAATCAGAAGGTTGAAAGAGATGGAAAAGCTTCCCAAATGGCCAATAAACTATAATTTCTGGGCCAGAAACCACTCCTCCTGTGGTAGACAGGTTACCTAGTGCTTACCACTCCCACTGATAAGCTAGAAGGCTTCTCTCCAACACAGAAGGGCTTGAGGGGCTCAGAAGCATACCAACAGTCCTGGATACAGCAAATCTGTACCTGGACTACACTAGTTATAGGAAAGGCGGGGACCAAACGCAAAACGGGATTTTAACCAGAAAGTAGAAAGAGATGGAAAAACTGCCCAAATGGCCAATGAACTACAATTTCAGGTCCAAAACCCACTCTTCCCGTGGTAGATAGGCTGCCTAGTGCTTACCACTCCCATTGATAAGCTAGAAGGCTTCCCTCCAACACTAAAAGGCTTGGGGGGCTCAGAAGCTTACCAACAGTCCTGGATCGAGCAAGTCTGTATCTGGACTTGACTAGTTACAGGAAAGGCAGGAAACAAGCTTAGAATTTTTTTTTTTTTTTTTTTTTTTTTACAGAAAAGCAGCTAAAATAGCAGTAAATACAATTCAAATTACAGTGCAGGCCAGCACACCGGAGTGTGTGGCAACACTACAGCAAATACAATTCAAATAAATGCAATTAAATTAACAAATGACTAAAAAACAAGTGCAGAGGACAGCAAATTAGAAGGCTACTAACAAGCAGTAATAAATGCAGAGTAAGAGCGAAAGAACAAATAACAGCACGCAGAACAGCAACTAAGCCAGTTACAGTAACAGCTGCATAAAATATATATATATATATATTATACTGCGGTGGTGGTCTGCGGTAGCGTTGTCACCTCACAGCAAGACGTTGTGCTGTTCGATTCTCAGCTAGAGCGTCTTCTGTGTGGAGGCATGCATGAATGGGCGTGCCTTCGTTGAAGGTTGTGCATCAGGGCTGGCAAACCCAGCACGTAAAAAATCTACTGCCAATCATTAGCGGACCGGAGTTCCGCTGTGGTGACCCCTAACCGGGAAAAGCCGAAAGACACAAATTTTATTTTTTTATTTTATTTTATTTATTTTTTGAGGGAGGGAACAGAGCAGGATTAAGAGGCTGCAGGGGTTTTCCTTCCCAAATGCTCTCTTTGTACACAGCAGGAGTGCCTGAAATCAGAATATGATCTCACTGCACTCAGTTGAGTGAACAAATGAGATGGGCCCAGAAGGAGTATCCAAATACAAATCTACAAGAGGGGCGGGCAATTTCAAAACCACCAACATTATCACCAAAACAAAAACTGGGAGGGTGGGTGGAGAACTAACTGTAAAGAGACAGCCACAACTTCAGTTGAGTTAATATTCAGTGAAAAACACAAATAAATATATTAAATACAGTACTATATGAAAAAGAGCAGATAAAAGTGTACTTAAATTCACGTATACGTCCAGTTGATTTCAGGTAGATGTTAGCAGGCCAAAGCTCAGACATTAAGCAGAGATAACTCAAAATGTACCACTTATATAAGGCAGGACAGAATATCAGTGATGAGGTGAAACTACCCCCCACTGCTATCAATGGCTACATAGAAATTCTAACATTTATTTTTGGAACTGTTAAAAGAAAGAGAATCTTGGTTTGCTTGTGTGGATCCTTGGAGCTCTGCTGGCCAGAATGACCAGTTGCTTAAGTTTCAACAGCTGGAAAAACTAATGGTGAAATAAATTAATTTGGTTTATGATGTAAAACTGTTAGAGAAATATCTTGCACTGAATATTACCCCAAGAGGTCTACATGTAGACCAATTACCAGATGATGGGTTTACAGAGACTGAGCAGGATCTATTGGAAGAATGGTGTGGGGTGTCTTTGCAGTGCACATTAGGCTGGTTAAGAATTTTGGTTGAAAAGAATTTACGATCGTTGCAGCTAGTACAGCAAGAGATTACCGATTTGGAGAGCATGCTTATACAACAAACCTGAGAACCCACTTTCAATCTAAAATTTGCTAACATTAAACAAAAATTAAGCAAGGTCGAGGCTGAAACTATCAGCAGAAAAAAGAAAAAACTTGAAAGGACACTAATGATTTTGCCTGTGGTAACATTTATCAAACGTGGCGCTTCACTCGTAAGGGAAGGTCACAATTTAGAGGAAGAAATTGTTTTTTCATCTAGTCGAGATTCATTGTATTCCTCAGGTGAAACTTCTTTAAAAAAAGAGGGTCTCTTTTGAGACATTACCTAATCAAGCAGCAACTGTGCAGGGGAACTAATCAGGTTTGTCGCTAGGCTCTCAGGGTTTTCAGAACAGCAATGGGAGTTCAGGCAGCAAGCAGGAAAGGAAAGGCAGACGCTCACAACTGGGAATAAGCTTCGGGCATCATTTTTAAGTATTGTTTTTTGACTTGATGGACTAAATGAATCAAATGGACTTAATGATGATACAGGTAGTGATATTGATGTTTTAAAAATTGTGAATTTGGCAACTTTAACGTTGCCTGATACAACTATTGGTGTGCTTTTAAGGGGGGCTAAATTTGTTCCCACTAAATGCCCGTCCCTTGCTAATGTTCTTATAGAAGCTAGTAGATTCTGCCGTAAGCTTCATTTAAAAGTATTTTTTTCCAGAGATGTTTTGTTTGGCAGGCAAAGTGATAGTTCATTAACATCCAGCAATTCTGAAGACTCTTTGCTGAATTTATCTTTGAATGATTATGAAAATGTTACAGATGTGTGTGATGAAAATAGTGCTGAGGAGAGTCTAGAATGGGACTACTGCATTTGTTACAGGGTATGGGCAGTTGAAAATTCTAAATTTACCGCAAGTAGAGAATTCTTTTCACCCTCCTAAGCTGTCTGCTGTTGTTACGTTGTTTGAAAAATTTCTATTAAATAACACTGGAAGAGAACTTAGAAAATGTAAGTGTAAACACTTTAAATAAGAATGAATGGCAGGAACTTTTGAAATTGCGTGGCGATGTGGGTGATTTTGTCTTTAGGATTGCAGACAAGGGTGGGAATTGGGTGATTATGGACAAAACTGGATATTATCTTATGACATTTGGGGTTCTTGGTGACAGCAGAAATGATGTTAAACTTTCTTATAATCCTCAGTTGCGCTTTAATAAAGAGTTATTGGAGCTACTTGAGAAGGGGGAACTTCTTGTTTTTTTTTTGTCTTCATTCAATGTCCTCATCTCTCCATCCATCTTTTACATATCAACCACTCATTACACTCCCTTCTTATCCCTACCTCACCACCATTCTCCCAAACCTTCCCTAAAATATGTGGGGTACATAAAACCATAATCTATATAGCATCTAAACTATCTCTCAGTGGAGATGTACATCCAAATCTTGGTCCATCATCATCTTATATTAACTCATTCACGCAAAACCCCAATCACTCTTATTTTGTACTACAACTCCCTAAAAGAGCTGCAGACCTAGTGTTAGGAAACATAAACATAAGAAGCATTACTTAAAATCCATGATCGACACACCACTATTTCACTATATTCACCAGATATTGTACTACTGACAGAAACATGGTTAAAACCAGACATTACTAATAATGACATCTTGGCACCAAGTTATAAAAGCCTACACAATGAAAGAAAAAACAAAACCAGAGGCGACATAGCAACATTATTTAAAAATCAGCTTGTTGACAATTTGAATCTAGCCACCCCTAGTCTTGACAATGCAGACGTAATTCTTACCAGAATAAACAAATTAACCCCCAAAAGCTTAACATAATTGGATGCTGAATCCCACCCAGAAGCAACATATCCACTCTAGAGAACTTACTGAACTGGGCTTCCAATGCACTCCTGCATGAAACTATCATCATGGGGGACTGATCAAAGATTGGCTACCTTGTAACTCTCATAATCCCACTAATTATATCAACCTCCATGGATTTATTCAAATCATCCAGTCACCCTCAAGAAATGACAAGTCTTCCAGGAGACAGTCAATCCTCACTTGGATACTGATAAACAGATCAGCCCAATCCTTTCATTCTGGCTGCCTACCAGATGGTCTTAGTGACCACCTACCAACCTTTATACTAAGGCTTCATACATGTCAGGCTAAACTTATTGTTTACTGGCAAATAAGAAATAAAGAAACTTTAGCCCCACTAACTTCATTACAACTCTAAAAAGTTGCAACTGGGAACCACTCAAGCTAGTCAACCTTGAAGAAGCAGTTAAATACTTCAATTCTACCTTCTTAGACATCTTGAACACCTATGTTCCTCCCATAACTATCAGAATTAAATCCAATTTTGCTCCTTAGTAAAGAAACAAGATCATTACCGAAAACTAGAGATAAAGCCTGGGACCAATGGCACAAAAGTAGATCCAAAGCCTCTAAGCACACATACCTAGAGGTAAGAAATAAAGCAAAAAAACTGATCAAATTAGACAAGATTAACTACTACCACAGTATCCAAATGAAGCACCAAACCAACCCCAAAAAATTCTGGACAACCATTAATAACATTCTTCTTCCATGTAAATCTAGCACACCCCCCAACCACTACAAATCCCTCAGAAAATTTAGCTTCCCAGTTCAATAAATACTTCACTGAATCCATTCTAGCCCTATTTAACCCTCAGCACTCCCCCTTCTTCAAGGAACCACCCAAGTCACATAAAAACTACAGCTTCACTCTACAACCAGTCTCTGTAGACAACATAAAAACTACTTAAAAAACTAAGGCCCACAACATTAGCCACAGACAAAATACCAGCTGATTTTATGTGAACTGCTGCTGATGCAATAGTCTACCCAGTAGCCATTCTTATTTACAGATCCATATCTGAAACTCTCATCCCTAATATCAGGAAACTTTCCCAAATTATTCGACTACACAAGGGAGATAATTCAACCTAACTGACCAACTATCATCCCATTGCTATTCTTTCCGATCTATCTAAAATCCTAGAGAGATGTGTACATACACAAATCATGGAATACTTAAATACTCACAAACTTCTGTCAAATACACAACATGGCTTCCGACCTTTTCCACAGTTCCACTATTGCTCTAATGTTATTCACAAAAGTAGTAAACAACCATAGAAACAACGGGAAATTTGTATCTGCAATATTTCTTGACATTTCAAAGGCCTTCGACATGGTCACACACAAACTCAATGTTCTTTCTGATCTAAATCTTAGTGAATCCACTATTGCTTGATTCCAAAGCTATTTATTAGGTCAACAGCAAGCAGTTCAATGGAAGCAGGACCTCTCCTCCCTACTTTCACTTACCCTAAGAGTTCCCCAAGGTTCCATCCTAGGACCCCTACTGTTCTCCCTCTTTACTAACAACGTACATACTTCTACACTACATGCTTCAGTCATCCAATATGCAGATGACTCCACACTAATATCTGTTGCTTCTTCTCTCCAATAGCTCCATTTACTAACACAAGTTTCCTTTCTTTCTGTCGAAACATGGCTTACTAATTACCAACTAATTCTAAACCCTAATAAAACTAAACTTCTGCTTTTCCTGCCTACAAGGTATACATCACCTAATCTCCCATTTAATATCATGTCCAAGAATAAAACAATTATCTCTCCTGTCACTTACACCAAACAACTTGGGGTACAGACTGACTGAAATATGAAATTCAATAGCCACATCTTCCATACAATAAAGGCTCACAAAAAAATTGGCCATTCTATACAGAAATAAAGAATTTCATAAAAAAAAAAAAAAAAAAAAAAAAACAACAAGGCCATAATTACACAGACACACCTCATCTCAGCACTTCTCTATGCTTCTCCACTTCTCACTAATCTTAGAAAAACAGACATAGCAAAACTTGATTCCTGTTGCAACAAAATTGCCAGGTTTGCCACAGATTCTCCATATAGGTCACATCACTATATAGCCCTAAAGCAGCTTAACTGGCTAGAATTTCCTCAGCTCTTCCTCTATAACCAAATTACTCCAGCCCATAAAATTCTGTATCACCCTGATAAACCCCCTACACTACAAGATCTACTTCATCATTAGACCAGTAACAGGACTCTCCACTCCAGTAATACATTCCTCCTAGATGTTACTTAAGCTAATAATATAGCTGGTATATCCCTTTTCTTGTATTTTATATCTACAAATGGAATACTCTACTTGCCAACATAACAACTATGTCCTCCATAATACAATTCAAAAAAATACTAAAAGCTCACCTAGCTGACTCATGGTTCTGTTTGTGTGCCAGTCCTGGCTAGTCCATATGCTTAACCTCGTATACTATCAACACCTTTTTCTACAACTCTATTGCAAACTTAACAGCCAGTAAATGGGCTACTTTCTCTTCTACCTCTCTCGTCATCTCCATAGTGTAGATATCACTTCTGTCCCTTGTGTAAACAAGATTTGTGTAATATTTCTAGTTTGAGTCTCTGACATATGATGTATTGAACTGCAGTTAAGGTGTTTACCTTACAAACACAAGGTGTAGGCTTGATTCTCAAATGGGGTAACTGGCTAGGCTTAAAATGGCCCACAAGGGCAGATAGCCTAGTATTAATCTATGAACTTATGAACCTGTGGAGCTCTTCTCCCAAGGCCTTCACTGAAAAAGGACTTGTGACCAGTTGGACTTTCCCAGTAACCAAATGTAAAATACATAAAATAAATAATATTAAAGAAATAATATATAAAGTAAAGAACAATCTTACAAAAGCAATTGATTTAAAAGATATATTAAAAAGTTTTAGAAAACATCATGAATTAATAACAGTAAGTCATCTTTGCATAGCAGTGATGTAATCAATAGTTTCCCAAAGGATAATATAAATTTAAGTTAACTACAGAGCAGAATTTAAGATGAGATAAACCATTCTCTTTTAAGGAATTAAAAGAACAAATTAAAAATTAAAAAACTAATAACAGCCCAGGCCTAGAGGTATTCCTGAGTTATATAAGATAATTCCTGATAATATACTAAAAATGTTGTTAAACGCTTATGAGGAAATTAGAAATGTGTTAAATATTCCTCCCTCTTGGACATTTTCATTGATTTCACCAATTATAAAACAAGATAAAGAGCCAACATTATGCTCCTCTTATCATCCCATTTCTCTTTTAAATATTGATTATAAAAATGTTATGTTTATACCGGAAAAAGATTAAATCATATGTTGTTTGCCAATAAGACTAAGAAATAATTTTTGATGATAAGCTTAGACTTAGATAAAGCTTTTGATTCTGTCAATTGGTTTTACTTATCGAAAGCGCTTAAAGAATATAATTTCTCTTCAGAATTTGCAGACAATGAAATTATACAAGAACTCATTACCTTTTGCTAAAATAGGATCCTTTTTATCTCGTTCCTTCAAACTAGTTAAAGGTAAAAATATAAGGATGTTCTTTGTCTCCCTTGTTCTTTGCTTTGTCAATAGAGCCCTTTGCTAACTTTATTAGATCTAACACTAAACGAAAGGGGGTTTACATATATGATAGTTATACTTCCAAAATTCAGTTATTTGCTGATGACATTTATTTATTTGCAGTTTGTTTGCCAGAATAGTCCATTGGGCCATGAAGAGCCAGTTTTCAATGGAGTCCTGAAGAGAAAAGCCCCAGAATAATACAAAAAATCAAAGAGAGTAAAAAATACATAATAGTAATACACAGAATGCAAAATACATACATAATAGTACTACACAGGATACAACTGATACAGTGCAAGATAAAAATTGTTAGAAGCAAAACATTTTTGTTAACAAGTGGTAACACTGAATCTTCATTAGTTATCATTAATTCAATAAAATGTTTTGAAAATATTTTATGTTTAAGTTTTAACCATGGCAAAACTAAAACAATCCTTATTAATAAAAATACTTTTTCAACAATTACAAGGAATTTAATTGGAAAAATATGCAATTTAAATATTTGAGAATCATTATAACTTCTAGTTGGAAAGCTCTGTTTTTGGTAAATTATACAATTTTAATTGATATACTGCAAAAACTAATTAGTAACTGGAATAAACAGTTTTTTTACAATAAAAGATAGACTTACATTAATTAAAATGATAATCCTACTGACAATTCTATTTGATATACAATCACTGATTACATTTCCATCCACAAAGATTTTTAAATGTTTAAAGTCTATTTTAATCAAGTTTTTGTGATTTCTCCCCAAAAAACAGAATTTCTTTTAACTGGCGTGCAAAAAGTTAAGAAGAAGGTGGTATTTGGTTTTCTAAATATTGACTTACATGCTAAATCTGTCATCCTAAACATAGTAAGTAAAAGGCTAAACTCTTCCAATGTAACAAATTGGAAACATTTACATGAAACAATTTTAGCCTCAACAATACACCTGAAATAAGTATTAATTTACAATATGGTTTTAATAGAATATATTGGGTTCTAAAGGAGTTTTGTATGAATATTAAAATAACTCTATTTCTATTCCTTTTGTTAATTATGACTACTTTCAAGACAGTTATAGAAACTAGTTATTTTGTAAAATAATTATTAATTCTAATATTTCCTATAGCATATATTAATGGTGGCCTGGAATCATTTAAGTAAAATATTAGATCTTAATGAAAATTATTTAAATTTTAGGTATCAATTTCTAAATGGTAATAAATTACATTCAGTTGATTACCTTTTGGCCACATATAATATAGAGAAAAATAGTTAAGTATACAAATCTTCAAGGACTTTGTTAATAATAAAAGTATTGTTGAATATGAATACAAAACCCATCCCTAAAATTTTAGAATTTTTCTTTAATATTAATATGACTAAGAATACATCTTATTTATCAAAAATATATAAGATTTTAAGAACAGAACTTATTGATTTGTCGTATTGGAATTATTCAACAAAAATTAATGATGAAGGTTTTTTTCAGATATAACTAAATAAAATATCTTTAAAATCTATAAAAAACTGTATGTCATCACTTTATTGGAGAATTTTTACTTGGAAGTACTTGCATAGAATCTTTTTAACCCCTCATAAAATTGCTATAATTTATAAAATAGAGAAAATAAAATATTGGAAATGTGATGTGATTATAGAAGCAAACTTGCTTTATATGGTTATAGAATGTAAAATGGTTGTTTCCTTTTGGTTCAAGTTTAGAAACTTTGCTAAACCATTATGATCAGACAACGATACTGTTACAAATTCCTTGATTTTTATTTAATGCTCAGATTCCATGCCAAGAAAAAAAAGTCTCTCTCCTTTGGTCCATTCCAGCTATTGTCAGGAAAATTATTACAAAGAATCGGAAAAGAAAAAAACATCTTCTCTTTTTACTGAATTTATTTGTCCAGCAAAGACCGTATGTAACAAAGAACTGCAAACTGTTGTATGAGAACATCAAATGTCACACACCAACATTTATCATGGCAAAAAATGTAGCGATTTATTGGAAAAGTATTAATGCTTTTGTTTAATGTAAAAAATTGGTTATGGATCTTGTATACAGTTATCTGATTTGTTCTGCTTTGTTGAATGTTATATCTCGTTTTCACTTTGTTTTAAAATTTAATAAAAAAGATTTAAAAAAAAAAAGCAAGGACATCAACTATTATAAGATTTTACACAACTGTACTTTCTTTAACAGGTATTTTACTCCCCTCAAACATAATAAGAAAAAAATGTGCAGTTTGGTAGTTTTTACATTCATCATTAATGATAACTCATGACCCCCCCCCCAAGAAAAAAAGCATGAGAATCTGACCCAAAGGAAATTACACAAATACACTTTTTATGTATTAAAGAATACCTCAAAGAGAAAACAATGACATAATTTGAATCAATAAACAGGTATCCCATCTCCAACAAATAAAAATACTAAAAATATGAGCTTTTGACGGCTTTACATAATTCACATTTATACTTGGTGATTATACATACTTTCACACAGCCTTTTAATTAAAGGAACACTCCACCTTAGAACTAAAAAAAAAAAACATTTTTTTTCATTGTATTTTTGTTTTTGAGCTATTTTAATGCCTCAAAATCACCACAAGTGCTTCTATTACAATTTTAATGTGTTTCTCTCAAAATGGTGGATGCTGGGGCCTGCCTTGGTAACGTGATCTTATTTTCCTGCTTTCCTTCCTTCTTCCCAGAATACATTTCCAGTCCTCTTTCTATGACTCATGCCAGACATAAGGACATGGTGCTGTTTTCTCATGCCATTAAAATATAATGGCAGGACTGTGAAGTACTGTCATCTAAACACACGTTCTGTAAAAGATCTACTTCTCTGTTTACCTGACTGAGCCTCATTTATCTGTCTGCCAGAGTTTGTTGTATGCTATAAATAGCTGTTAGCTACTTGCAGCAAAAGAAAGCAGATAAAAACAGTTTTTTGTAAGAGTCTTTTGTAGTCCTAACAAACTTGATAAACCTTCCCCCATACTCTCATGCTGAGGTGTGAATACGCTCACTGCAGTAAGCAATCCCTGCTGTGCATTTACAAGTGTCAAGTAGTAGGACTCTAAACTTAGTCTGTCTGCTCCTTCCCAATGCTTTCAGTGGGAGGATTTTTCTCTCTCATGAAATATGCAGACTTAAAATGTGGTTTGCTAGTTCCTCGATTATTTCTGTCATATTCCCCCTCCTTTTTTCTATTTCATATTTATTTATACTTTGGTAACCAGGAAAGTGAACTGGTCCCAAGACTCTTTTCAGCCATAACATAAGCCACACTGGCAAAGATAATAACAATTACTAAATGCACTTATCAATACAAATAAAAAAATACTGACAGAAAGACATTGATCAAGACTGCATGTGGAACACATAGCCAATATGTGACAGTGACCAAGTAAATCATTGAGCAACATTTACTAGAATGTTGTTGTTGTTGTGTCTTTCGGCTTTTCCCGGTTAGGGGTAGCCACAGCGGAATTCCGGTCCGCTTGAATGTACACATCTATAATGCTTAACTACACTATGTTATTTATTATAAATAATTAATTGTATGCACACATATTGCACTCACTCACACACACTATATATGTGTGTGTTACACACTGCACACTCAAATACACACACACATATATATATATATATATATATATATATATATATATATATATACACATATATAGTGTGTGCGTGTTTCTGTATATGTATAAGTATATAAAGTACATGTGTACAAAAGTGTGTGTGTGCACATTTAAACACAGTTAAGTACTTCTGATTTCCTTTTCTTAGTGTTCTTAATGCAAAGGCACATAGAAAATGTATGTTAAAGTAAATTCAGCTGTATATTATGGTTGCCCTCTAACAGTGCAAGGACTGACTCAAAGTCAGTAGGAATCTCTTACAATGGATCTGCATGTACCAGATATGCACCCCCCTCTGGAAGGATGTCACACAAAACATAAAAGACCTTTTTTATGAACAGTATCAGTGCACTTAGTTGATAGAGTTGCCACTTGACTCTCTCTCTCTGCAGTTCTGGCCTGTGTGTGTGTGTGTGTGGGGGGGGGGGGGCTTGAAAATGGTAAATGCGTTTGCACTTTACAAGAAATAATATTTACTGACTTTTCTATAAATGTCACAGAAATCTTTGCTACTACTCAAGTTATCTTAACACAAACTATTATAAATAATATTTAAAGCTTAGAATTTCAATACTGTGTTGCTGCTTATGTAAAATTGTCAGAAAAGTTGACAATTGCCTTTAAACCCGACTAATCTAATTGCAAAACAGGCCCGCAGTACTTTTGCTATGAAAGGGGAGTGTTAAGTTCTCCTCCTCTCTGCAATTCTGCAATAAAAACAGTGGAAACAATTCCACATTTTCCTGTCTTTTTTTATATCAGCTGCTGTGTTCCTAACATTAGCAGGATTAATTACCCATTTAAGACTAAGAAAGAGTAGTGAAAGCTAGGTTAAGAAGGGAGGTGATGATTAGCGATCAGCAGTATGGTTTCATGCTGAGAAAGAGCACTACAGATGCGATGTTTGCACTGAGACTGTTGATGGAGAAATATAGGAAAGGTCAGAAGGAGTTGCATTGTGTCTTTGTGAACTTGGAGAAAGCATATGATAGGGTGCCTAGAGAGGAGTTGTGGTATTGTATGAGGAAGTCAGGAGTGGCAGAGAAGTATGTACAGGATATGTACAAGGGTAGTGTGACAGTGGTGAAGTCTGCAGTGGGAGTGACAGATCCGTTTAAGTGGAGGACGGATTACATCACGGATCAGCTCTGAGCCCTTTCTTATTTGCAATGGTGATGGACAGGTTGTCAGACGAGATCAGACAGGAGGCCCCATGGACTATGATGTTTGCAGGTGACATTGTGATCTGTAGTGAGAGTAGGGACCAGGTTGAGAAGACCCTGGAGAGGTGAAAATATGCCCTACAGCGGAGAGGAATGAAGGTCAGCAGGACTAAGACAGAAAATGTGTGTGTGAATGAGAGGGAGGAAAGAGGAATGGTGAGGATGCAGGGAGTTGAGTTGGCAAAGGTGAATGAGTTTAAGTACTTGGGATCAACATTTCAGAGTAATGGTGAGTGTGGAAGAGAGATGAAGAAGAGAGTACAGGCAGGGTGGAATGGGTGGAGAAGAGTGTCAGGAGTGATTTGTGACAAATGGTTACCAGTAAGAGTGAAAGGGATGGTCTACAAGAGGGTAGTGAGACCAGCTATGTTGTATGGGTTGGAGATGGTGGCACTGACAAAAAGGCAGGAGTCAGAGCTGGAAGTGGCAGAGTTAAAGATGTTAAGATTTGCACTGGGTGTGACAAGGACGGACAGGATTAGGAATCAGTACATTAGAGGGTCAGCTCAAGTTGGACAGTTTGGAGACAAAGTCAGAGAGGCGAGATTGCGTTGGTTTGGACATGTGCTGAGGAGTGATGATGGGTATATTGGGAAAATGATGCTAAGGATGGAGCTGCCAAGTAAGAGGAAAAGAGGAAGGCCTAAGTTAAGGTTTATGGACGTGGTGAGAGAGGACATGCAAGCGGTTAGTGTGACAGAGCAATATGCAGAGGACAGGAAGTAATGGAAACAGATGATCCGCTGTGACGACCCCTAACGGGAACAGCCGAAAGAGAAGAATTACCCATTTAAGACTGACAGCAGTACCTGGGTAAACTACAGATTTAAATGTGTCTTATGATATGTCATGCAGGTGGAGACAAATTTCTCATCGAAGTATGTGAGAAGTTGAGTTAAAAAAAGTAGGTGGGCCTTCCCTTCCTTTGGCTCCAATGCAAGGAAATAAAAGTTTTAAAAACTACAAGAAGGTTTCTGGTACATACACACTGCTGGAACCATACTGTAGGGAGAAAATAAATCTAACGATTGAGTTAAAGTGTATGAGACAGTGGAGTTTTCCTTTAAGTACTGGGATTAGAAAAAGGGGACAAATACACACTTCCAAGCATTCAGTCAGGCTGATTCACATAAAGTGCGCATTGCTTTTTTCAGTAGTTTTTAAACGTCTGAACTTGCAGTTATAGACAGTATTTTAGCACAGAAAATAAGACCCTCTGTTAACCATTACCAACCCATGTAGCTATACAGTTTAAATGTAAACCAACGTTACAGAACAACCTACTGTCATAAATATCCCCACACCATTTTATAACCACCCCGTATATAACTAGCAGTCAAAAAAAATATCAACAGTTCCCCACTTAATGCAAAATTACGAATATTTACATTTCACACAAAAGTTACGTCGCACCATCGTGCAGAGAACGGTCTACTCACTTTAAGTATGCACGTGTAAAGATGTTTTACACTTAAATCACCATTTACTGATTTACAATCACACAAGTTAAGTATTAACACACAACAATATACCAATTATTACTAAATACAGCTGTATACCCGTCTTTCAAAATGCGCTTAAAAAAGACGTGGAGCAAATGGCCGAGTAAACGGGAAAATGTCACGTAGCAAATGGCCGTTCGCTTCTCTTTCTTGCTAGACCACTGATAGCCGAATCCTCCTCAACTCCTCCTTTTCCCCGCCCCATATCGTCAATCGTGACGACAGTGGGGTGTCTGCAGCCGTGGGAACGAGCCACGACCAAAAACTATGCCGCGGGAAAAGATGGCCTCTCGCATCCAAATTATTGCAAAACAGGCCCGCAGTACTTTTAAAAATTTAGGTTCTGAGCATTACGACAATAACAAGGTATTCCTAGCCAACCTAACTAAACTAAAAAATCTTTTAACTGAGATAAGAGCTCAAGATTTGAACATCGAGCCGAGAGTAGCAGATCCTGTTCCTGTGCCGTCCAGCCCCCCGGTTACATATATGCAGATCTGTGAAAATGATGTGTTCAGCATGGGCGTATTTCTGTTAAAAAGTGGAGCTTGCATCCCCCTACACGATCACCCCGGTATGAATGGGATGTTAAAGGTTTTATATGGCAAAGTTAGAATCAGTTGTTTTGACAAATTGGATAAACCTTCTAATGTGAAAAAAGAAATTGCGTTTAATCCACCACTGCTTCCGTATCAGGTAGACATTTTGTGGAGATCTGTGTTTAGATCTGTTGGAGAGTTCACAGAGTCGTGTGGCCCTTGTGTATTGGGTCCCCAGAAAGATAACCTCCATCAGATCACTGCTGTGGATGGGCCAGCTGCATTCTTAGACATTTTGGCCCCACCATATGATCCAGATGATGGCAGGGACTGCCATTACTACAGTGTCATTCAACCAGCTGCTGAAGAAGATGCTTCTGTTCATGGAATCCAACAGGAGCGATGGTTGCTTGAAATACCTCAACCAGCAGAATTTTGGTGTGTTGGAGAGTCCTACCCTGGTCCAAAAGTTACAATTTAAACCTTTTCCCAATGTTTTCAGCTGTGATAAGTCTGTATTACTTGTTATGCCATTGAAAAAATGTATAACTGTTGCAGATCATTTTGGATCTAATGGAATAACTCTTCATGAGACCAGTTTCAGTGGATATGTACAATACAGAACAACACTTGCTGAGGTGGGCAGCAGTTCATGTCCTCACCATTTGTGATGCAACTCATTCTGTCACCTGTTGAGGATTCAGAGCACATCTATAGCAGCCATAGTAAATGCTCTTGACAGTTCAGTGTTTCCAAGTAACTGTTAAAACAGTACCATGGACTGTAACTGAAATAGTCATTCTAGTTTTGTGTCACAGCTAATTTATTGGAATTATGCCTTTTTCACTAATTGGCAGTTTCATAGTGAGTCAGTAAATAAAGCATATATAAGTTCACTAACCTGCTGCTATGGTATTACTGCTTTCAGATAGGAGATGCATGCTGAATATTTTAGGGTATTTTACCACCACTTTAGTAGTAGTTTCATGATGCATTCCTCATTACTTGATGAAGTGCCTCACATCTTGTTCATGTTGGAGACATAGTTTGGGTGCCAACCCCCTTTTCTAAATCATTACGCTTGAAGCTTAGTGATTGTCGCTCTTCCATATTGAGGGGTGGAGATGGGGACACCTTTCACCTTCTTTTTGCTTTTCTTAGTGGATAAACAAGTCTGATGTCTAGGAGCACACACTTTGTAGTTAAGAGGCACAGTACATGCTTTCCATGCCTTGCGTTTGTCCAGCTCCAGAGGTAAATGTAAAGCACATTTTGACAGACTGATGCATAGCACCAGCAGGTGTTAAACTGTCAACCGCGGTCTGCTTTACTGGAAAGGTTAGTGTATCTGTGCTTGTGGTAATGTACACTTAACAACTCTCAAAAGCTGGTAGAGCTACATCGGCAAAGCTTATGAGGCAAAACATCTTGAAATATGTCAGAAGCCGCGTGTCTTGTTTTTCTTGTCTATAGTTTTTGCTAATGGTTTTGTTGGATGCGCAAAGCATATGACATTGGCCTTTCCGTTACCAAGTTCTGACATCCTTAGTTTCAGTGTGAAATGCTTGTTCTAGAAAACTAATAATTTCGTAATACCAAAGATTTCCAGACAGAGCTGAACAGCAACAGAATTACATGCTTGAAAAAGAATTAAGAATTGTGTTTCTTGAACTGCTGGTTGATGTCACTGTATATGATTTTGTTTCACTGCATAATATTTTTATGGCACTGAGAACCATTACTCGAATCTAACAGTATGCTTGCCACTGGTAGTGCTAGTATTTCTTTCACTTTATACTAATACTTTCGTGATTGCTGTTGTGTCTGGTAGAATCCTTAAGGAAGTGGGTTTTTCTAAAGATTTGCACAGTTTTAAGTGCAAATCACAATTTCATCCACCATTGTAAAGTTGCAACAGTTTTATTTGAATGCAAGAAGACGACATTAACTTGACTTGATATTCTTAACAGGAGGAGGATTAGAAAAGGTGGAATGATGGCAATCCATATATAAAGCCTTAGTGATATTTTTGCCCATCTGTTATTTTAACACACTAATTTTTACTTTCATGAATAGAAGTGGACCAAGTATTTTTTATAATATTTACTTGTATGTAATAGTAATGAAAAAAGTGCTTTTGCAGCTTGTTCAACCACAAAAACTGTAGTGAGGGATGCCATTCTTGTGTGATTTTTTTTGGTAGTCTTGCATTTAATCTCTCCATAATAGGTTATTTTTGCCATTACCGAGTAGCTTTTATAGAATGCCATAGGATTTTCTACATGACACTTGTTTGATTTTTTCCCCAAAAGTTCTTATGTCTGTTTTATCAAATGATTAGTTGAATTGCTTCTTCCCAAACATCGGCACATCATTTGTCCTCTTTTTATAAGTCTGACCCCCCCACCCCCCAAAAGAAAAATCAACCCGGCTCTCATTAAACAGAAATCCCACTCAATATTGTCCAGCCCCATGAGATATAATGTAAGCCAGATGACCCAGTGTTCATTTAAGGGTACTGTTGCCATAGATGGGATAATAGGAGTGACTGGCAACAATACTTGTCTCATCGTGGTGGAGGGAGGGAGGCAATTTGGCTTGCTGCATTGGTGATATTTGTGGACATGTAGGTGTAATGCCTGCAGCGTTGAGCCCATGCTGCCCAGGAGGATGTTCCATTTGGGGTTGGGGGTAGTATGTCATGTTCCGTAAGGATATACATGCCCTCCGCAAGACAGCTGTGTGCAAGAGATTGCAAGCCACTGTAAGGAAGGCTTAGGCAGGAAGGAGACCTGATCTCTTCCATTTGAACGGCTGCTTCTGCTCTCTGACACTCCCCCACCCCCAGGAATGATCTGGTAGATCAGCTGAGTGGCTTGATGGTAAGTGGGGGGGGGGGGTTTAAACAATCATTCCAAAACTTTGCCTTGGTGTTTGCAATAAACAGAAGTCAGAAGAATTTATGTAAACAAATGTTGCAGGAAACTCTGATTCTTTGGATGTAATAGTGACAGGGCATTGATAAACGAAAGGGGCAAAATCTAACATCATATTGTAAGGATCTTGAGCACCTTGTTGGAGCAAGAAATCAGATCGGAGTGGTTGTCTCCGCCATGCTCTTAGGACAGAATAAGTAAGAAAAGTAAAAAATAAAGCATGCTCTTTAAAACAATAGAAGGATGTTGTGCTACATAGAATGTGTAGTCAGGAATAGTAGTTTCTGGTCATACATTTAAAAACTATTAAGGACGTATAAAGACTGAGGGATCTTTTGGTCACTTTACAACTAATGTGAAAACAACTAATATAAAATGTTCAAATGATAACTATGCCCTACATGCATTTATTTTCCTTGTTATAGTGTGATCTTTACATTGGCATATATTACTTATTTAAAAGAAAATTGTTGACTTGGATATTTTATTTTTCTGTGACACTCCTGTCATAGTATTTTTTTTCTTAGTGCACACCATGTTGGGTGTAAATGAAATCTAATACTTTTGCCAGGAATCCATCACTCTGGCCCTTGCATGATCACACCTATTGCAAATCAAACAATTAGAAAGACCCCGAGATGCTTAACTAAGAAGAAAGTAGGCTTAAAGACCCTGAGCTATTAAGAGAGACTGGAAGCACTGTACTTTTATGCAACATCTATAGACTCTTAAATGGACATCTGTGCCTTGCTTTCTCTTCCCTTCCATTAGGAACTCAGTTATCCTAGATCTCCTGTATCTCCCCAAGTCTAATATTTCCACAAATACCAGAAGCAGCGACCTAAAACTTCGCCAACAGATAGATAAAATGTGATGCAGTGAGAGCAGCAGAGGCATCACATAGCACCTCCCACTCCTCTGGAACAGATTTTACCTGCAGGTTAAGCTATGCAGTGCACTATACTTCTTCTTCTTTCGGCTGCTCCTGTTAGGGGTTGCCATAGCAGATCAACTGTTTCCATTTCTTCCTGTCCTCTGCATCTTGCTCTGTCAGATCAACCACCTGCATGTCCTCTCTCACCACATCCATAAACCTTATCTTAGGCCTTCCTCTTTTCCTGTTACCTGGCAGCTTCATCCTTAGCATCTTTTTCCCAATGTACTCTGCATACCCTCCTCAGCACATGTCCAAACTAACGTAATCTTGCCTCTCTGGCTTTGTCTCCAAACCTTCCAACCTGGGCTGACCCTCTAATATACTTATTCCTAATCCTGTCCATCCTCATCACACCCAGTGCAAATCTTAACCTCTTCAACTCTGCCACGTCAAGCTCTGACTCCTGCCTTTTTGTCAATGCCACTGTCTCCAACCCGTATAACATAGCTGGTCGCACTACCCTCTTGTAGACCTTCCCTTTCACTCTTACTGGTACAAAATCACTCCTGGCAGTCTTCTCCACCCACTCCATCCTGCCTGTGTTCTCTTCTTCACCTCTCTTCCACACTCACCATTACTCTGAACTGTTGATCCCAGGTACTTAAACTCATTCACTTTCACCACCTCTACTCCCTGCATCCTCACCACTCCTCTATCCTCCCTCTCATTCACACACATATATTCTGTCTTAGTCCAGCTGACCTTCATTTCTCTTCTCTCTAGAGCATATCTCCACCTCTCCAGGGTCTCCTCCACCTGTTCCCTACTCTCACTACAGATCACAATGTCATCTGCAAACATCATAGTCCACAGGGACTCCTGTCTGATCTCGTCTGTCAACCTGTCCATCACCATTGCAATTAAGAAAGGGCTCAGAGCTGATCCTTGATGTAATCCCGCCTCCACCTTAAACGCATCCGTCACTCCCACCGCAGACCTCACCGCTGTCAAACTACCCTCGTACATATCCTGTACCACTCTTACATACTTCTCTGACACTCCCAACTTCCTCATACAATACCACAACTCCTCTTTAGGCACCCTGTCATATGCTTTCTCTAAATCCACAAAGACACACTGCAACTCCTTCTGACCTTCTCTGTACTTCTCCATCAACACTCTGAGCAAACATCGTATCTGTAGTGCTCTTTCCTGGTATGAAACCATACTGCTGATCACTAATCATCACCTCCCTTCTTAACCTAGCTTCCACTACTCTTTCCCATAACTTCATGCTGTGACTGATCAGTTTAATCCCTCTGTAGTTACTACAGCTCTGCACATCACCCTTATTCTTAAAAATCGGTACCAAAACACTTTTTCTCCATTCCTCAGGCATCCTGTCACTTTCCAAGGTTTCATTAAACAATCTAGTTAAAAACTCCACTGCCATTTCACCTAAACACCTCCATGCTTCCACAGGTATGTCATCTGGACCAACAGCCTTTCCATTCTTCATTCTTTTCATAGCTATCCTTACTTCCTCCTTGCTAATCCACTGAACTTCATGATTCACTATCCGCACATCATCCAACCTTCTCTCCCTCTCATTTTCTTCATTCATCGACCCCACAAAGTACTCTTTCCATCTGCTCAACACACTCTCCTCGCTTGTGAGTATGTTTCCCTCATTATCCTTTATCACCCTTACCTGCTGCACATCTTTACGAGCTCGGTCCCTCTGTCTAGCCAATTGGTACAGGTCCTTTTCTTCCTCCTTAGTGTCCAACCTTTTATATAACTCTTCATACGCCTTATCCTTAGCATTCGCCACCTCTCTCTTTGCCATGCACCTCATCTCCTTATACTCTTGTCTACTTTCTTCATCTCTTTGAGAATCCACACTTGTTCGCCAACCTCTTTCTCTGTATACTCTCCTGTACTTCTTCATTCCACCACCAGGTCTCCTTGTCCTCCTTCCTCTTTCCAGATGTCACACCAAGCACCCTTTTAGCCATCTCTCTTACTATCTCTGCTGTAGTTACCCAACTATGTGGTAACTCTTCACTGCCACCCAGTGCCTGTCTTAACTCTTCCCTGAACATCACCTCATAATTACCCTTTTTCAATTTCCACCATTTGATCCTTGGTGCTGCCCTCACACTCATCCTCCTCTTCTTGATCACCAATGTCATCCTACAAACCACCATCCTATGCTGCCTAACTACTCTTTCCCCTGCCACCACTTTACAGTCTCCAGTCTCCTTCTATACTGTCATCCGTCAGATGATACTTGGATGATTGGATGTATACTTGGAAATTTACCCCAGGACTGACTGACTAGTCCTCTTGGAGAAACTGGGCACTGGCAAGACGTAAACTTCCACAAGGCACATTTTATTTATTTATTTAATTAATTAATTTATCATTTGTTTACTGGGAAAGTCCGATTTGGAATGAAGCCAATTTTCAGTGGAGGCCCAGGGAGAAATGTTCCAGATGCATGTCTTTATAATGTGGGTGGAAACTGGAATACCTGGAGAAAACCCACACAAACGCAGGGAGGACATGCAGACTCCGCACAAAAGGCATGCCATCAGAGAATCGAACTGGATAACCTCTTGCTGTGAGGCTACCACTGCACCACTGAGCCGTCCCAATAGTTGCCTTAATTCCTTTGAATTCTATTTTAAGATTTCTGCCAAGTAAAAACAAACACAGCTGTGTGGAATCAAAACACCCAGACAGTTACACTAGTAATAGGAAGAGAAGCTGCAGTTTTTTTTTTTTTAAATAAATAATTTTAAGTCATACTCGTATGCTACCAATGCATTTAACTCTAAACGAACTACAGAAGGAGATAGTTCTGGGTATATTGCTGTTTCCAGAAAAGAGTACTCTTGGCAAATACCAGATATTAAAGTGGTACTGATTTTGTGAACTTTAATTGTACCTTGACATTTTTTCCTATTCCAGTATTAAATACCCCAACCACTTGAAGAAATAATAGTAAAAATGATTTGTAGTTCTTGTTCTTTCTCACCACTGAGATCACAAGCCCAAATGAGACTGCTGCAACTCATCGCAGCAGACTCTTTTACAGTGTAGTATCTTTTACAACTGCTTTCTTTTTTGCCTCTGTCATGAAGCTTTAAACCTATTGAGCCTTTATAAATTTCACATCTCTGTTACTTTGTATCTTCAGAATTTAAAAAAAAAAACAATTGACAGTGGAAGAAACAAATTGATCTGAAGAACTAAACAATTCCTGTAATTTCAAAACAATATATTTTTTAAGAAAATCCCGCAGTAGTGGAAGAAAATGCCTATATTGCTGTGTGTTTAAGGTATAGCAAAAAGACCCAAACTAGATTGTATAACTGAAAGTTTCAGGCACAGTTTTCAAAAAGAGATTCAAGAGATAGGAATCTCATGTTCTGGCATTTCAAGCAAATTAAATTATTATATATTTAGCATAAAAGAGTAGTAAGTTAAGAATCTTACAGTTTAGTATAAAAGAGTAGTGAGTTAATATTCATTGTTTCCTAAGGACTCTGAATGCATTATGTGAAAAAGAAAACCTAACTTGAAAACAAAACCCATGTCATTGTGTTTGCCCCTAACAATGCCAAAGAAGTTTAGGGTAATATCAGAATCTTTGGGTGGGTGTGTGTGTGCGTGAGCGCCCTCTGACATATATATAAAACATGCATGTAAATAGTATTTTTTTTCTGGTCCTAGTGGTCTTTCAAGTTTCAGAACTGCTTATTTTGGGAGTGTAATAGACTCTTAGATTGAGTAGTTTGAGATAAATTAGTGTTTCCTTTTACTTGAAACTTCTGTGTTTCTTTCACACTGTAAACCATGTCACAGTTTATAGTACAAGTGTAAGCTGTTTCTTAGCCTGACATTTTAGTTGTGTACTTCTGTCACTGTCTGGTCTACTTTTCTTCTTACTCTCCTTTGGATGTTTAACTGCGGTAGCATTGTCGCCTCACAGTTAGACATCCTGTTCGATTCTTAACTAGAGCGTCTTCTGTGTGGAGACATGCGTGAATGGGCGTACCTTCATTGAAGGTTGTACGTCAGGGCCGGCAACTCGACACGTAAAAATCTACTGCCAATCATTAGCGGACCGGAGTTTTGCTGTGGCGACCCCTAACCGGGAAAAGCCGAAAGACACAACAACTCTCCATGTCACTTCCTTTCAGGAATTTTCTTTCGGGAAGTACATGTTGTCTGTGTCTTGCCCATTGTAGCACTTTTTTTTTTTACAATCCCCATTTTCTTTTGCCACATCTGTTTATAAAATTAATGTGTAGTTGCTTTATAATATAATGTTTGTGTCTGCTTTTGTAAATGCTGTTTTTAGAGAACAAACCTAAACAGTATCACAAATGCATGTGATGAAACATTTTAAACTGTCTGGGTTTCAGCCATTGAAACCTGCACATTGTAAGTGTGAGTTCATTCCTTTCAGGATCATTTAGTTGATTATATTTCAGAATAGTAATGAATCTAGCTGTGTGTGCACAACTTCTCTCATTAGTAGAGCAGAGCCTCAGCCTTACATTGGTTTCATCCAGTAGTACTTCATCTCTGATTTTAGACCACTTTTAAGTACTTGATAAAAAAGAAACCCCTGAGTGAGTGTTTCAATGATTAGCTCTGTAGGAAGTATTGTGTATTTATAGGCAGTGATAGTTGCTACTAAGAATTGCTTATGTTTGTGGCTTTAACCTTGCAAGAAGACCATCCTGCTAGTGGGGTAGGCTGGAAGGAGCTTATGTGAACATTGTGTCTGATGAGAAAAATACCAACTTCAACTGTCTCTGATGTAACGAGAGGCAAGTAGCGTTTTTTGGCCTGAAACTGTACTGGGAACTACAGTCTTTTTGTACAGAGGTGTGTATTTGTGTGATCAGTAAATTTTGTCTATTTAAATAACATTGCTCTGATTCACACAGTGTGCAGTTACAGACTACTTGCTTGTATTATTTTTGTTAGCTTGGTTAGCCCTTCTTCGGATACTTCACCTACTATCTTCAATCTGCTTGTCCTGTATTGTTCTACTGTATTGCACATGGTATAGAGACTGTTGCTTGCTTGCACCTACTTGCGGCTGGGCTTTCATGAGCTCAAACAGTGTTTTCGTATGCCTTGGTATGTAGTTGGTATGTGCTGACTGGTTCGAGGTGGGAGACTGCATTAAGCGAAACTGGATATGAAGTCAGATAACTGGTCAAACAAGATTTGGTTCATGTTGCTGTGGTTTACATAAAGATTGAAAAGGTGCATCAGGTGTGAGGTAACTCAGGTTTATGTGGTTACTTTTGCATTGAGAGTCATTTTAATGTACAGTTTTTGTTTAATGCTAAGACTTCATAAATTTCAGTTTCATGAAGTTCACCTCATGTGGAGAGAGATGTAGCTTTGGTTGTATTAATCGATACATTTTGCTCATTTCCACTATTGTACTTTGCATTTGCTTGTCTATATTGCTCCGGAATGAAGACCAGTCTTTAAGATTGTATACAGTGTGTGAGCAGTAGCTTTCTGGCCGTACTGCATACCATGTTAAGCAAACCACATAAGGAAGTATGTTTGTGCACATGATATTTGTTTTTGTTGTTGTAGAGAAAACTGCTGTTTTATATGATAATCATGTATTACAATAGCCAACCTTATCCTCATTTGTTATAGATATTGTTGGTAGTTGAGTTCTGTTAGTATCTTGACAAGTTGTCAGTTTCAGAATGTGAAAATTTTCAGTAATATGGAATAGAACCACCTGTCTCATGTTTCATAAGTGCCTGTTAAAGGTAGGCTTTAGATTACAAAAATGTTATGCCATAAAAAAATTAACAATCACAAAGTCTTAGTAAGTCACTAACTTGGCAGTCCATAGTAATGGGAATTTAGGCCTTCTAGATTAAACAAATGGGGCAGGGAGGGTTGGATTTTTATAAAAGAATATTGCCCCTTCTAATGCTTTAGCTGTGGTGCGTACAGATAAATATATCCCATCATTTTTCCAGTTGTTAAATATGATTTTTTTTACTGGTAGTCTTTGTTATTATAGCAAATTTGCATTATTAACTGTAATGAAATAGAACTGAGTTGGTATGTGTAAAAGGCAGCAGTAGAGGTTGAAAAGCAAATCGATTTGTGCTGGATCACTTAAAGTTAATTTACACATCATTTTGCAGAACTAGAGCAAGTACAGCTGCATTCGCTCACTGTTTATTTGTTTTGTTGAGTTGTATAAACAGATGATTGCTTACATTTCTGGTTAAAAATGGGGAAAAGGCTCACTGGAAGTATAACACTGATGATAGCATTCTGTGTGAAAGCCTTAAGGGAATTTAGTGCAACTGAATAAATGTTATTTCAATAGTGAGTTGTATTAAAGTGAAAACTTAAACCATGGGGCTACAGGTTTTCAGCACTGGTACTAAGTTTCATTTTTTTCCTGAAGGACTCATCATGTGTTGGTGCATCAGTTGTTGTTGGGTCCGCTAATGATTGGCAGTGGATTTTTTACGTGCCGAGTTGCCAGCCCTGACGCACAACCTTCAACGAAGGCACGCCCATTCACGCATGTCTCCACCCAGAAGATGCTCTAACTGAGAATCGAACAGGACAACGTCTTACTGTGAGGCGACAACACTACCGCAGCACCACCACAGCAGTGATGTTGGGTAAACATTAGACAGTCATTCTATGTGAGACTGCATGATACAAATGGTGACAGGAAAAAACTGAACAGGAACTGGAGGAAATATGGTTATATTATTTAGGAGTTAAGTACTTCTTAAATAAATGAAAAGAGTCAGGGAGGTAAAGTGAAGGGAAGAAGAAATGTGGTGGTGGTGTGTTTGTTTCTATAGACTGCTAAGAAGAAAGTACATATTTTAAATTGTATTTTTTTTTTTTTGTCCACTGAGGAATCTTTAGAGAGTAAGCTGGTCTGAGGGGTAGATGACGTACGTGTGGCATACATTTACATGGTTGTCTGATTTTGTTTGGAGCATAATGGGATTGTAATGAAACTTGTACTTAAAATTGACCCCAGTAGTGAGGCAATATGTAACTGTCACACTGCTTGTTCAACCCTTTTCATGTGCATGCTGAGTATTGCAGGTCTCATGATGAGCATCTAGTAACATTTGACAGGGTTGTACCTATGTTTTCATTACTGGAATTGTTTTTGGATGAATTGAGAAAGATTTTTCTTTTGGAGTTCGAATAGATTTTCATTGTTATTTAAATCTGAGCTCTTTAAAGAAACAGCAACATGGAGATTCTCTTGTAAGATTTCTGCTTCACAGCTGCAAGGTCTAGGGCTCAGTCTTGATGTCCACTGTCTAGCTGGTGGAGCTGCATGTTCATCCTTTGTCTGTGAATTGTGTCTTGTGTACTTTGGTTTCTTTCCATAAACTTGCTGGTTAATGGTGTGGGTCATGCCTTGAAAGGGTTGATTGGTCAAAGTAATAATAAAAATAACCTGGTTTGGGAGGAATAGTTGACCTAGTCAACAACTTTTCAGTAAGACAAAGTATATTACCAAACTGGGGTTTTTAAGTTATATAAATGGAGAAGAGTTTGAGGATATTAGTAAGTGGTGCTAGTTTGGTGAATTTATATTACATGCTTTGTGTAGATTAGTTGTCAGTTTGGATGCTGATTTGTAAATTATTTTGCAGTAGGATAAATGACAGTTGTACTTGTTCACCAAAGATAAAGACCTTTGTAACCAAACTGTACTTTGTAGAAGTGGATGAAGGTGTTAAAAAATAAATTAATTAAAAAGATGTTGTGAAGAATTGTAATATGAGTTTAACAACTTGAGCGCAAAAACTGGGTTTTTGTTGTAGGGTAGAATAATTGGTAGCACACTGAGAACAGCTAGTGGTCACTGAATAAAAAAAAAAGATTCCCAAATAACAGTGGCTAGAGAGTAGATTTGCAGATGTTTATGTTAAGTAGATAGTATCCTTGCCCTCTGAATTTGTCATCTTGTGATTGTTGAGTAGGTATTCCCTACTTAACAGTGCCCCTTTCACAGAGGAGATGTGAAGGAAGGGGCAATTCTAGTGTACAGTATTGCATATATAACTGTAGCAGTAATACTAATTAAGAATTACCGAACAGATAACATTGATGCTATGTATTTATTAGTCGCTGTGTACATCTGATTATTGGTGGAATGTGGAAAGCCCTGGCAGTAAACTTTCAATCCCTTTAAGGCTAAAAGGCATACATAATTAATCCAATAGATGGAACTGTTTGCAGTGTAATTACTCACGGATGAATTGGTGTAAGGTGCTAGCACTGTTCGTTGACAGGAAATGAGGAAGGAGGGGTTGAGAAAAAGAGATGTTGTACAAAGCAGTGTGGAAGACTATGTGAAATGACAGGACGGAGAAATGTCAAGGTGGGAAATGATGGACTTGGGACTGGAGTTCATCATTACCTGTAGAACTAAATCTTACTGGAATTAGTTCTCCCTTCCAGGCTACCTAGCCTTTCCCCTTTTACACAGAGTGCACTTTTGATGAGGACTCTTTCCAGACCTCTAAACTTGTACTAACTTGCTTAAGAGACAGCCCCCCCAGCCTTTCTTTCTTCTTGCATTCTTGTGCAGTTTTATCGCTTGTAGCACTACTCTTGTCATTTGTGATGTCTGTCTCTTCCATTGTGTCAGAGTTTGTTGCCATTTCTATGCTAGTTATGAACAAAACGAAACAAAGTGTCTAAGAAATGCAATTATGCGGCCAAGATACCCCCACAAGACAATCACTCCAAATATCTTGAAGTGTTTGAGAAGGCCTTTTATACTTTATTCAGGCCTTTTTACGCTCAGGGATAGAAGAAATTACTTGAGAGCTTGAGAGGCGGAGGCCTTCCCTGTGCTCCTAAGCTTTCAAGAAAATAACTCCTGCTGAGCCAGACCTTGCTCTCCCTGAAAAGAAGGCTAGATTAGGGCTTTCTGTCACACCTCCACCCCAGGCACATTATGTCCAAGGACACTTCTGTCCTCAGGTGTTGATCCAGCAGCATTTCTAGTTGCTTTTGAACAAATCACCTAGACTACATTCTGGTGTGTCACATCCAGATGTTTCGTGTTTGTTGCTCGACTGTAAGAAGGCATGGAAAGTGTTTCTGCAGTTGCAGCACATGTGGTCCCAGGTCTCATTCTCAATAAACATCCAGGAGAATATAGAGTTCCCTCTTTTCCAAACGTTGCTACAGCCCTATAGGTTCATAGGTTCATACTAGGCTATCTGCCCAAGGGCATTTACAAGCCTAGCCCATAGTTATTTGGCTTTCGCCACCCCTTTAGTTTGAATAAAACTATGCCTATTATTTTGCTGTGCCTCTGTCAAGCAGTGACACTGAAGTAATCCCTGGGGTATATCTGCGATCCCCCATCCATTGGTCAAGATTCCTCTTGAACAAGGCCAGCGAGGTGCTCTGCCTCACATGTACCGGGATTTTGTTCCACAGCATAGGGAGTCTCTGGGTGATGAATCTGTCCCTCCAGCATGTTCTATTAATAACCGTGTCAGGGTTTAAGTCTCCCGCCCTTGTGGTTCTGAGGGATCTAGATTTTTTGAGGTGAAGCATATTCATCAAATCAGGGTTTGACATGGCCTTATATGTCAGGCACAGGTCACCTCTGAGCAAGCGGTATGAGACTGAATAGAGCTGGAGTTCTTTCAGTCGGGCAGCATAAGACTTATTTTTGAGACCCTTTATCCTTTTGGTGAGGAACTTTTGGGGCCTTTCCAGCTGCTGCAGGTGTCCGGTCAGATACATTCCGAATGGGGCATTGTACTCAATCATAGGTCTAATGAGTGATGAGTACAGGGGGGCGATGACCTCCCTTGATCTAGATGTGAATCCCTTCATGATCAGGTGGGCAATGTAGAAGGTTTTCCTAACTACTTTAGCAACATGAGTGTCAAGCGAAGGCTACTGTCAACCTGGGTCCCCAGATCCCTGATGACTTCTTCTGTGCTCAGTGGATTGCCACCTATATGGTAGCAAGGGATAACCTTGTTTTTCCCGAAGGGTATGACTATGCATTTCTTGGCATTTAACTTTAGGCCATGGCTCTGGCACCAGTTATCCGTTTCTGTGAGGCCCTTCTGAAGGATATCTGTGTCAGATGTGTTTTCGACTATGGCGCCCAGTTTGCAGTCATCTGCAAACTTTGTCAGCCTTAACCCTCCTGTGTTTGCTTGTACTTCAGAAAAGTAGATGCCGAACAAGAGTGGACCCAGGACTGAGCCCTGTGGGACACCACGTGTGACAGACTTTGAGTCTGACATGGCTCCAGCAACTCTGACCCTGTGGGTTCTGTCACTTAGCCAGTTTGCAACCCATCTTGTGATGTATGGGTTTACATTCAAGCTGATGAGTTTTTTGATGATACCTGAGTGGGGTATTGTGTCGAAGGCCTTTGCCAGGTCAAGGTAGGCTGTATGGACTGCCTTTCCCTCATCAATGGCCTTGGTGACTGTCTCGAAAAAGTCAACCAAGTTTAAAAGGCATGATCTGCCTTTGACAAAGCCAAACTGGGTTGGATCCAAAGTCTGCAAGTTCCCTATGTCTTTATTTATGAGTTCCATTATGATCCTCTCCATGGCTTTGCAGATAAGGCTTGTCAAGCTAATGGGACGGTAATTTCCAGGGTCGGTGGAGGCACCGCCTTGTGAAGTGGGACCACAGTCGCCGTGCGCCACTCCTTGGAGTGCGTATCCTGAGGTGAGGCTAAGATTAAACAGCTGTCCTAACTGCGGGTTTAATTCCTCATTGAGTTCATGGAGCACACAGCCGGGGACACCATCCGGTCCCATGGATGCTGTGTTTTTGCTTTGGAGAGCAGTTCTCACCTGGGCGTTGGAGATGTTTGGGGGCTACAATCCTCTGGTATAGATATCTCTCCTTTTGGGGAAGGGGAGAAGTTTGCACTGAACCTGACAGCCAGTATGTTGGCAATGTGTGTAGGTTCAGTAATCTTCACATCATTTTGAACTAATTCTGAGCATATCTGGGAGTTTCCTCCTAGGTTTCTAACATAGCTAAAGAAGGCCTTATGATTGTCTTTTGAATCCTTGGCGATTTTTCTCTCAAAATTTGCCTTGGATGATTTTATGAGAGCTCTTAGTTTTTACTTATAATGATCAAGGGTGTCTTACCTTTCAAGGATTTTGCTCTATCTTGTAGTAGCTTCCTCCTTTTGTTGTAGAGCTTGTTTATGGCTGGGGTCCACCAGACTGGACGCTTGCCTTTGGTACAAAGAGTCTTAGTTTTGTTTGGGATTGCTTGATCCATGCAGTCCTGTAGGTGCTGGTAGAAGGCATTTGTAAGTGATTCAGCGGTTTGAGTAATGTTTACCACTGGCTCAGGGGCCTTAAAGGAGACCACACTAGATTTTAGAAGTGTGAAGTCGGCTTTTGAGAAGTTTTTCACTGTGGTCTTTTTGTTTCAGGTGGGGCGGATGAGGACCTCCAGCGAGATTAGTTTATGATCTGATCTCACCAGTGAGGGTATACTTCGGTGTTGAACATTGTGATCCCATGTTCATGATGATGAGATCAAGTATGTTTTCTCCTCTTGTGGGGATGGTGACTAGTTGTTCCATGGCATTTGAGTTTATGAACTCCAGGAACCTTTGGGCTAGAGTGTTTGGACTTGAGTAGTGTTCCCAGTCTATATTAGGGTAGTTGAAGTCACCTAGTATGATGGTGTTTGGAGATACATTTATCCCTCCATTGTTTTCAGGAAGGCCATGTGAGGTTCCTGAGTTTGAGAGGGTGGCCTGTAACATGCTACAAATTGCAGAGCAGTCTTGCCTATGGTTAATTGCACCTGGATGGTCTCCGATGCATCGTGCGTTGCCACCAACCTTGAGGTGTGGGTGTCCTTTATGAATATGGACACCCCCCCTCCTTTCTTGGTGTTGTCTGGATTTTGGGGCCGGAACGCATGATATGAGGTGAAACCTGCTAGTGCTGGGGTGCTCTCAGGAGCCTTGAACCAGGTTTCTGTCACAGCACAGACATCGATGTTCTCCATACTGAGAAGGGCCTCGAGTGCGTGCATCTTGAGATGTCCTCATGAGCTTCAGCCCAGATTTCAGTTCCTGTCCGGCAGACAGCTGACCCTTAATATCTGGGTTGGTGTCTGTGGACTTAGTTCAACTGCAGCCTTGTCTGATTTTGAAGCTGCAGCCTTTGGCCTTGATTGTCTCCGTGTTGACAGTACAATATGTGCCAGGGTTGTTGCATCTAAAGCTGTACAATAGATTTTCTATGCCTTAACAACTGACTCTTTGATATCCACTGTCCATGATTGCTGCACTTGGTCTAATGGCATCTTCTGTTTGCATGGGTCCCATATCACAGTGAACAGTTGAATTTAATTGGTTACTAGATTTCTTACACTTCCCAGTCAGGATTTCCAGAAGGTGCAAGGGTCATCTCACCTGGTGGATTTTCAAGTCCAACCTGCCTATGGCAGACCCTTCCAAGCCCCTGCTCTAGCTGTGATGGTCACCATAGATGCTTTTGTTGTAGAGTGGATTAGCATTGTTAAGGACATAGCACAAAAGGGACATGGTTACAGTGTAACTGGTCAGCAGCATTCAGGAAGGGAGGGTCAGTCTTTTGATCTTACAGGTATTTCAAGACTGTGTTCATCAGGTGCTGTCTCGTTCCACTCTGATGTGGTGTATATGATTTGCTATATAAACTAGTGGGGGGCGGGTACTCATTCTCGTTAGCTTGGGAGTCCATGGGAATGTGAGAGTGGGCCTTGTAATTCACATTCTGGGCAATTCCAATTTATTAACTTAAGAGGCCAGCCCATTACTTGTTGTTGTCCCACAAGAGAATTCTCAGCCATTGTGTAGCCAGTAGTCTGCTCTGTATTGGGGGAGGTATTGCTGTGACGAATTTTGATCTCTAACCGATACCAAAGCCACACTTTCTTTTCCCTTATTTTGGGAGGATGTCACAGGGATGCAGTTGTCCAGAAGTTTATTTATTTTTTTTACATTTGTTAACCGGCGGTGTCTGACTGAGCCGAAAAGGCCCTTTTTCAGCAGAGGCCCAGGGAGAAAAGTTCCAAAGAAAAATTACAGACACATTTAGTTATTTAGACATGATCAGTATACACACAAATTACAAGATACATGTTTTTACTATGGTATGCGGCACATAAACAGTTACAGTGGAGAGAACAAACAAAAAAAATATTAATTTTAAAAATAAAGGTAATTAATAGATTTGTGGTGTACAGCTGACACTTGGAATATAGGTAGTATACATACATAGTACACAGGTACAGTACATACATTGTAGATTAGCCAGTGTTTGTGAGTAAGATTGAAAACTATTATCAAGTGCTCTAGATTTAGTATGTATATGTTATCCGCTTCCACTAGCCTGGGGAGCAATCTGCCAACTTTGCTTGAGATGTTGCCTGATGAGGTCTTTAAAGGAGGCTTTGGATGGTGTGTTTTGAATGCTAGTAGGGACAGAGTTCCATTTTTAGCCACTGAACTACTATGTAGTGCATCTCCAAAGCTATTGTAGCTGTTGGTGACTTCTAGTAGTAGTTTGCTTGATGATCTAAGAGGCCTTTTGGCTGAGTGATGTACTAGGTTTTTGAGGGCAGGACACTTATTGGGGAGGTAACAGATAGAATGACAGAGGCAGAGCTGATTGTAGGTTAGGAGGTTGGGCAGTTCAACCCAGTGGAGCTGTCTCAAAGCAGTACAGTGATGAGTTCTATATGAGCAATTTGCAGCAAAGCGGGCAATTCTGTTATACCAGGCTTCCATTTTGCTTAGTTCATTTTTGTTGAGATTAGTCAGAATGGGAGATGCATAGAGTAGGGTGGATAGAAGTTGGGAGTGAGAAATGGCTGATCTTGTGTTGTTGGTAAGAAATGGTGTGATACGGTAGAGTGACCCCAGTTTGACATGTACTTTTTTTAATAGTTAAGTTGAGATGACTATCAAATTTTAGGTGGGAGTCTATGGTTATTCCCAGTAGCTTAGCCTGTGCCACTGAAGCAATTGGAGTAGCATTTGTGGAGTAGATAGTGAATTGACTGTTAGTGTTTTTGTCAGAACTGGTTATAATCATAAGCAGAGTTTTCTTTGGATTGAGGATAAGTTGGGCTTTGGTAAGGTAGTTTTCAATGTCAGAGAATGCTAGTTGAGTTGTTTGCATGAGGGTGGGAATGTTTTGTGCAGCACAGATTAAGGTAGTGTCATTTGCATACCGAATTATAGATGCATGCTGTGTGGAGGCCATTTGTGAAGATTGTGATTAGTAGTGGTCCTAAGATAGAACCCTGTGGGACTCCTATAGTTATGGGCAGCTGAGGAGAGAGAGAATTTTCCCATTTCACAGCTTGGTACCTGTCAGTTAAAAGAACCAAGTAAGAGTGGAATTTGATAGCTGATATTGGTTTAGTTTGTTTAGCAGGATTTGGTGTGAGACTGTGTCAAATGCTTTGGACATATCCAAAAAAAGAGTTGACACTTGTAGGCCTTCATTTTTGAGATGATTTACTGTGTCTGTGAAGCAGAGGAAGGCTCTAGTGGTACTATGGGCAAGTCTGAAACTATGCTGAGTAGGTGACAGGATGTTGCTGTCTAGGAGATAGTTTACCATCTGGGTATGGATGCATTTTTCTAGGATTTTGGCCAGGGGGGGAGAGTAAAGCAATGGGTCTGTAGGTATTAAGTTTAGTGGAGGTCCCACCTTTATGTATGGGTGTAACATAGGATATTTTCCAGAGTTTGGGCACATAGTTTTCAACAATTGATCTGTTTATGAGAGTGGAGACTGGGATAGCAATAGCATCTGCTGTGAGTTTCAAGAAATAGCTGGGGAGTAGGTCGGCTGCTGTTGATGAGCTTTTTAGTTGGGAGAGCATGCTTTTGATTGAAGTGGTGGAAACTGTTTTGAGGGTAAAGCTTGTATGAGTGTTATTTGTGTTGGGGGGGATAGTGAGGAAGGAACTGTCCTGTGATACTAAGGACACAAAGTGGGAGTTGAATTATGTTTCGATGGGAACTTTAGTGTCAGAGGTGGTTGGTTTGGGGGTAGCCTTTTGGGTGGATTTTAGTAGCTGGTTTACATTTTTCCAAATTTTTTGCGGGTTGTGTTGGTATTTAGTTTGTAATGTTGTGTAGTAGGATTTTTTGTCCAGCCCTAATGCATTTTTGCAGTTGCAGTTCTTGGTACTTAGTTAGGCTTTGTGTTTCTTTGTTTTTTTTATAGTAAAGCCAGGCAGTGTCTCTGGACTTGAGGATTTGTTTGGTTTCTTTACTGAGCCAGGGGTTTGTAGAGGTTCTAACCTTGATTTTGCACAATGGAGCGACAGTGTCTAGGTGTTGTAGTAATGTTTTGTTGAATGTTTTGTTGAAATATGCTACAGCCTGGTCAAGTGGGAGGGTTTTTAGGGGGGGGGGGGGTCCAGTCACAGTTACAGAGTAAAGGACCTCAGGAGAGAATTGTTTTGTGTTTCTAATGGATATATAGTTAGTGGTTTTGCATATGCTTGTTCTACTATGTATAAAGTATATTATGTTGTGGTCAATTAAGGTGTCTGAGAGACTGCCTGTGTGAGGGTACAATGTGGGGTTGTTAGTTAGGACCCAGTCAATGGATTCCCTTTTAGATTTTTTATCACATCTAGTTGGAATTTGGACTAGCTGCTGATAGCCATGGAGATTTATTAGATTACTTGGTGGTTCTGATATACAGGTGAACCAGTCTAGTTTGAAGTCCCCCAGAATAAGGGTTTCTTGTGAGTATGTGGAAGAACACCAGGATAAGAAGTCTTCAAGGCTAGCAGGTGTATTACCAGGTGGAATATAGATCACAATTGTGGTGATGACCTTTTTATGGTGAAGCTGAATTTGTGAGATAAGTATGTCCCAATTATTGGGGGAAGGGTAGGAGTTTGGTAATTGACGGACAGTTAAGTTGGACTTGTACAGTAAGGCAGTTCCACCCCCTTTATGAAGTGGTCTGTCTTGTCTAATGATATTGTAGCCAGTATAGAGAACTTCTGAGTTAGCTATGTTTTTATTTAGTCAGGTTTCTGTTAAAGCAACTATGTCTGGGGAGTATCGTGCTATTGTGGCCTGGAGTTCAGGTATTTTATTTTTGATACTTCTAATATTAATATTTAGCATTAAAAGATGGTTGGTTTTGCTGCTGTTGTTGATTTGCCCAGGGATGAAGAAAGTGGGAGTGTTATGTTCTGACATTTGTGTTGAAGCAGTTTGTGTTGGACAGGATGGACTTGGGCCTGGGTTGGGGTGGATATCCCCACTTATGGTGAGCCTGGAGTTAAAATGGTTATACAGATGTTGGAGTTTGGTGAGGAGTGTGAGAAAGTATTGTGTTTTTTTGGAGTAGGAATGAGAGCATATGTGTTTAGTTCTGAATTGGTCCATTATGTAGTTCTTGAATAACTGTGGGCAGATATTATTATAATGTGTGGTGTCTGTATACGAGAGTGCATAATGCAGTGTTATGCTACTAAGTTTAGGGATATTGCTAGAGTGATAACTTGTGGTGTTGTAAAGAATTATGAGAAGACAGACTAGACTTAGTTGTGTGATAGTCATGGTTATAACGTTCAAGTTGTTTCTAGGTGGGGGGTTCTGAATAGGAATTATAGGGTTGCACTGTATGTGGATGGGGAAGTAGTGTGGGTGATGTAAAAAAATGCCTTGTGGGAATGGATTGGGAGTATTTTGTGTGGCGCAAGTTGGTGTGGTATAATGTGATATGACTTGAGGAGCTGTGATTGGTGGAGGTGATGTGAGAGTGAGCTGAGGGTGTGGCTGTGATTACTGTAAATGTAGAGGTAGTGGGGGTGGGATGAAATAGGGGCAGGGGAGCGGAGAGAGCCTGAGCGTTAGCAAGGGCAAACGGAGCGGGGCAGAGACAACCAAGACAAGACAAAAAAGTAAGTATTACTTTACAAATCTGAACACTTTTAAAACCAATGGAGTTTCAATTCCAAAGTTGTCTCCAGGTCTTTTGTGCATCCACCAATTTATTTGTTCAAATGTTTCTGGAGGAGGCAGAGATGCATAATACCAGAGTCATTTTGATGGATTCATTATGACCTTGGCAAGTATTTTTCCCTGCTATAGCCTCGTCATCTGGGTGGGATTCTGTACCTGATGCCAGCCAGAAGACTGTTATTGTATCCATTGCACCCATCTGGGAATCCCACCTTCGTCTTCATTCCATTTACACGATTGCTTGTTTTTTTCCATTCTGTTGATGGCCAGGGACCCTTCTTACTCGCAATGGATTGTCCACATCATCCCTTCTGCTAAGGGACCCAGCACTAGGGATACCTAAAAAAGTAATTGGGCTCACTTTTCCATTTGGTTTATGGTCTGGGTTTTGGATCCTTTCACTGCTCCTGTCCCATAAATTTTAGAATTTCTACCCCATATTTGTGACTGTGGTCTGAACTAGTCCTATATTAAAGTATGCTTATGAGCCATCTCAAATTTTTATTAGGGCACCATCCCCTTGTTACTGGCCTTTTTCAAGATCTGCAAAACTTTTGGAAGGGCACTTTTCTTCTCTGGCCACTATTTAAGGACTGTGTTTCATCTTGGGACCTGAATTATTTGTTTGAAAACCTAACTCCAGTGTCATGTTAACCTTAGCAACTATTTGTGGTAGCTATCACCTCTCCATGAGAATTTCTAATTTTCCAAGCCCTGTCGATGTTCTCTATTTCACTTAGTGTTTCAACAAAGACAGTGTGTTCCTGAGAAGAAATTGTTCATTTGTGCCTTGAATTGCAGTAGATGCAAATTTTAAATTAGGCCATCAGTCTTATAGTATTCTTTCTGCAACAGAATATAATGTTTGTTGCACTACATGGATTTCCACAGATTATCCAGATTTTCTGTGGACAAACCAAGCCTATTCAAAATTATTCATAGTTGTTTATGCCACATGAAAAAGAGAAGTTCTCAGTTATACAAACTGTCTGTTTAAGAATGGCATTCAAGTTGCATTAAATCTTCTTACAAAATGCATAACTAAACCTTAATGACTGAAGTTAGAACCCACTCTGTCTTGATCATGTCTGCTTCTCAGACTTTAGAAGGTATCCTTTGATATTTGCACAACTGACTGTGCATCACTGAATACATTTGCAAGACACCACAATCTGCAGGTGTATGTTTTCCTGTGTTGCCCCCATTATTGGAGGCATTCTTTCAAGAGGCTCCACACAAGAGGTTAGCTTGGAATCCAATCCTAGATAATGAAAGTTACATATATTCCATAATAACTGACATGGACTGGCAGTTCTGTCTTCATTACCTTTCCCCTATCTCCTCACCTCAGTCTGAACCTGAAATGCTGAGCTGACTAAGCCCAGCTGGTCTTAGTCCTTTAGTTAATTGTGATGGAACCGCCAGTCTAGATTTATCATTACTTTTAAGTGCATAATGTTCATATACAGATACAAGTTGCTAAGCTTTGAGGAACTGATAAAGCATGGAAGTTTAAGTGTCTGGTGTGTTTAAACGAGGATAAAGCAGAAGATGGTTGAAAATCAAGATTGTGAGAGGTAGGCTTTTTCCATAGGTAATTTTAAAAATATATAGCCTTTCCTTTCCTAGATGCTGTAGGGTGTTGCCTGTGAAAGCATTTATAGCTCTCCATCTTAAGAAAGTTGACAAAAGCATTCCAGTGATATTTCAAGTTGATATGAAATGTATGAAAATACCTATTTTGCTAAAATCTTTGTTTTGTGAGGATTAAGGGAATCAAGATTACATAAGTGGTCTCTTGGGGTTTTACTATTTTAATGATAGGGTGGGTGCAAAAAGATGCTTCTGTATAGAAGTTATTATGCATAGCCAGCAGAGACTGTTCTAGACTTTTGTTTAGATCCCCATGTCCGTTTTAGTAAGGCTTTGCAGTGATGGGATCAGTGCAGACTTTTGTTATATACAGCATACCCAAAGTTGTTTAAGTCATTGCAGTCAACATTTGTAAATGTTAACGATGCTTACATTGGCTTTGATAATAAGATGAATTAGCAGCTGTGGGCTACTTTCAGTTGTATTACTTCATACCTGAAACTTGAATGGTCTCCGTCATGGCCACTTTATAGCTTGCATTAAATGTAAGCTTGATGTTACTGTGAATACAAATATCCTTAAACGTGGCAACTATTGTAATTTATGGCTTATATGGGATGGACAGGATAAGAGGAGAAACAAGATCAGCATGTAGTGCAAACATTTAGAGCCCTTGCGGGTATAGTTATGAAGAGGGATATGGGCATTTACAATGAAAATTGTGATGCCCGTGCACTGGCCCAGCAATCAAGGAGCCTCAATCCTCACCACTAATACCGGTGAGGGGCATCCATATAGGGAAAGAATAATAAATACACACACAGTAAAGTACAATTTCCCTTAAAAGCACACAGAAATCACAGTCAGTCTGGGGCTGGTTTCTCCCTTTCTCTCCAGATCCCCAATAAGACTCCCCACTGGCACAGCTATAGAGTCCAGATCTCAGCCTAGTGGGTAAGCTAAAACCTCCAGCACCCTCTCCGTCCAACCAGTGCTTCGTGTCCCTGCCCAAGTAGCTGACACACGCAAACTTTGAGATAAGAGTTTATACAACCACACAGACACTCCTGGGGAAGGCTGGCACAGGTTCTCCAGCTGTGCCCCTTTTACCCAGACTATACAGTAGAAATCACTGTCATCACCCAGTTAATATGTATCAGCTACTCAAAGGCCCTTATTAAAGGGTGTCCAATTATTACTGTGCGCTATTATTATCCAAATGGTAAATGTGACTGAACAGCAAAGCTTATTTGGAGTGACTTGATACAGTATCACTATATACATGCAATCTACTCTTAGAGTTTATCTCTACACAAAACAGGCACAGTTGAAAAGTTTAAAAATACTTAATAAATAATACAAATACAAGACAATATTTCTTACTACACAGTGCTAGTCAAGAGTTCAGAGATCAGAGAAATGTTTAAAATAATACAGTAGAAAAGTTTTGACATCACAGAAAAACAAACTAGTCTGATTTTCCTATTTCCTAGCTATATCTAAGAGAAGCACAGTTCTAAAATCCTACTTGCATATCGAGCAGGACAGTGCTGGTGGTGTTGGATGACCTCAAGACAAATGCTCTCATTCTTTCTGTCCTTAAATTGATAACACAGTACCACTGATTCATTTCAGATTACATAATTTATTTCTGGTTCTCAGGTTAACAGACTTTCAGAGGTTAATAGCCTTTGATCTTGCAGCTGGTCAGGAAGCCAGGGCAATAAAATAAATTCTACATACAAATTCTAGCCATTAAATTTGGCCTCAAAACAATAGGCAGATTGCCTCCCTCTAGACATCTCTGCTCCGAATGTTAGACCAAGAATTTCACCATGCTTTGTTACAGCAGAGTGCACTGTTACATTTTTGCAGTTCCACATCCAGTACAGTCTTTTCATATTTAGGAGAACAAGCCTGTGGCTTACAATAATATTTACAAATGACAGAATTATCTACATAATTCTATCTAGCTAGCCTGGCAGCCTTCATCTCTCTTCACACATCTCCCCCCATGGAGAACTCAAGCTAGTTTTTCAAGTGTCCCTTGAGAAACACTGCTTGAGAGGGTTAGGTCTATCTGAGTATACCTTACCCCATTCCCTGTCTTGAGAGCCCATCTGCATTGGCATCGCTAATCCCACTGCAGTGCTGCACTGACTTATCATATGCTTGCAACCCTAGGCTCCATCTTAGCAACTTGGCATTTTGCTGGCTGGCTCTGTTTAACCATGTTAGGGGGTTGTGATCTGTTACTACAGTGAATTTTCTTCCATACAGGTAAGGCTGAAGTTTCTGCAGTGCCCACACTATGGCTAGACATTCCTTTTCTACAGCTGCATAGCATTCCTCCCTGGATTGGAGCCTACAACCGAGATAAACCACTGGGTGCTCTTTTCCTTCTGAAGAAATCTGGCCAAGTACAGCCCCCACTCCATGGTTTGAAGCATCCACCTGTGCAACAAATTATATGCTGTAGTCTGGACTGGCTAACATAGGGGGTCCTCCTAAAGCTTTCTTAAGCTCCTGGAATGCCTGCTCACATGCTGGGGAACACACTACCTTATCTGGCCTGTTCTTTTTCATCAGGTCTGTGAGAGGTGCAGCTATGGTACTATAACTGGGGGCAAATATTCTGTAGTACCCTGCTGTCCCTAAGAATGCCCTCACCTGCTTTTTGGTAACAGGTGCAGGCCATGCCTGAATGGCTTCCACTTTGGGAGGTTCTGGCCTGATCTTACCACTCCCCACTCTGTCTCCCAGGTAGGAGACCTCTGACATACCCACTTGACATTTGCTGGGCTTAATGGTCAACCCTGCCCTCTGTAGTCTGCCCAGCACCTCCCTGACATGTTGAAGGTGCTCCTGCCAGGAATGGCTGTAGATGACAATATCATCTAGGTAAGCAAGGGCAAACCCTGCTGCTGCCAGGCTATGCTCTATCAGTCTCTGGAAAGTTGCTGGGGCATTTTTCATCCCAAAGGGCATCCTTGTGAACTCATACAAGCCAAACGGAGTCACAAAAGCTGACCTCTCTCTAGCACTGGGAGTCAAGGCCACCTGCCAGTAACCCTTGGTAAGATCAATGGTTGTAAGAAATTTAGCCCCACCCAGCTGCTCTAGAGCCTTGTCTGTCCTAGGCATGGGGTAAGCATTTGACTCTGTATGACTATTTAATTTCATGTAGTCCACACAGAACCTGGTGTTGCCATCCTTCTTTGGGACCAGCACCACTGGGGAGGCCCAGGGACTGTTGGACTCTTGAATTACCCCCAGTTCCAACCTATCCTGTATCTCCTCCCTCAGAGTCTGTTTGACTCTCTCAGGCACCCTATAAGGGGCCTGCCTAATAGGCTTTTGGGGTCCTGTATCCACCTGGTGCTGCATCAGGTGTGTGCAACTTAGTTTCCCAGTGAACACGTCCCCAAACTCCTGTAACACTGCTCGGATTTCTCAAACCTGGGTAGGAGATAGATGCTGAGACATTGTTACCCCTTCCACTGAGGTGTCAGTCCAAGCCTCACTGAGGAGATCAGTCACCAGATCTCCCTCAGACTTCTCTTGCAATCCACTGCAAATGCTCAGCACAAAGGCCTCCCTAGCATGGTAAGGTTTCATCATGTTAACATGGTACAATTTGTGCCCCTACCTCCTGCCTAGCAGTTCCACCATGTAGTTAACATCACTTCCTTTTTACCACCTTGTAGGGTCCCTCCCAAGCTGCTTGCAGCTTGTTGTGTCTTGACAGGAGTGAGAACCATTACCTGCTGCCCCACAGCATACTCTCTAGCTTGAGCATTCCTGTCATACCTTACATTTTTCTGTTGTTTCAGCTTCTGCCATGTTCTCCAGGGCCAAACCCATGAATTCCCTGAGGTTTAGGACATATGCCACAACAGACTCCTTGTTAGATTCACACTCCCCTTCTTACTTATCTCAGATTAAATCTAGAGGTCCCCTCACCCTATGCACATACTACAACTCAAAAGGTGAAAAACCTGTGGATTCCTGGGGAACCTCTTTGTAAGCAAACAGCAGATGGGGCAAATATTTGTTCCACTCCCTTTTAAACTGGTCAGCAAATGCCCATAGCATGGACTTGATTGTAGAGTTCAAACCTCTCACAGACCATTAGTCTGGGGATGGTAGGGAGTGGTCTTCAGGTGCTTCACCCCACAGTACTTCCACAGACAAGCCAGCAGGTCTGACATGAAATTGGCACCTCTGTCAGTCAGTATTTCTTTTGGGAAACTACCCTGCTGAAAATGTCTAACAAAGCATTTGCCACCTTTTCTGCTTCAATGGAGGACAGAGCCACTGCCTCAGGATATCTTGTAGCATAATCTGCTACCACTAGGATATACTTTTTCCCTGTGAAACTTGGGGTACTCGGAGGCCCCACAATATCCATAGCTACCCTCTGAAATGGCTCCTCAATCAAAGGCAAAGGCATCTAAGGAGCTCTCACATTGTCTCCTGACTTGCCTATCTTTGGCACTGCTCACAGGTCCTGCAGCACCCTGTTACATCTCTGGAAATTCCAGGCCAATAGAAGTTCTGCATAATACATCTCTTTGTACGTTTTATGCCCATGTGACCTGCTAGGGGAATATCATGGGCTATGGCTAGAAGCACCAGACAGTAGGCTCTAGGCACTACCAACTGCTGTACCCTCTCACCTTCTAGCCCTCCCTCAGGGGTCCACTCTCTCTACAGTTACCCTTTGTCCCAGTATACAGATTCCCCCTTCCTTTGAGAATCAGGTGCCTTACTAGCTACCTGCTTCAGGCCTTGCAATGTAGGATCTGAGAGCAGAGCCTGTCTCAACGCTCTCTCTTTGTAACTATTCCCAGCTCCCCTTCCACAGGGAGTCTAGCATCCTCTGACAGTGGTGCCTCACTGTCAGCCGGGGTATTACTACTCACCTCTACCTTTGCAGTCATTCTGTCCAAGGGAACATCAGTAACCCCAAGCAGCTGTGGCTCACATTCAGTCTCACTGCTACAGAGTAGCTCCCTCCCTGAAGTAACCATCTCACCAGTCCTGGCTGCAAGTATGCAGCCTGTCTGGGTCTCCTCCTGGCTACCAAACCCACATGCTTATCTCCTAGCCTGACTGTGTGTAACTGCATAAACTCATGGTGCTGCCTCATCCAAATCCTTCCCTATCAGGACATCTGCAGGATGGTAGTTCGGTACCCTTGTTGTCTCAAAACAACCTACTATTGGCATTTTGTCTTCCCCATTTACTGGCTCTCTCACCTTTTGTTCCCCACCTTACCTCCATGGACATCTGTATGCCACATGGCCCCACTGGTTGCATTCAAAACATTTAACCCTAGGTCCTGGACGTGTACTTGGACTAGTGGCTTCCCCTGCTACTGGCAGATTCTGTTGGGGCAGTCTGTGCTGCCCACCATGGGTTCCTTTGCACCCATGAGCAGTACTGGGGCTCCCTTTCCTGTGCAGGGCTGCCCTGCTTGCTAGGTATAGGTCTCCCTTCTTCCCCAACTCATCTGAAGTAGGATATTGCCTATCAGCTAACCAGAACCTCATGTCCTCAGGCAAAGTGCTAAGGGCTTGTTCCCACACCAAAAGGACTGCCAGCCCTTCAAAAGTGGTGACCTGGCATCCACTAACCCACCTATGAAAATAAGTGCTCAGTTCAGCAACATATTCACACACACTTTCATCTGCCTTGTGTCTATGCTCACAAAACATTTTCCTATAAGTTACAGGTGTTGGCTTAAAACATTCTAATAAGCAGTTCTTAATAGTAGTATAATTAAACAGTCAACATCAGACATTTTAGACAACACAGTTACAGCTTTACCATGGAGTAAGGGGGTCAGGAACCGTACCAGAGCCTTTGGTCAACATAATACTCTTTGTATGCCCTCTCAAACATATGAATGAAACTATCAATTTTATCCCCTTCTTTAAACTGCGGACGGAATTTACTAACCTTTGTGCTTCTGGGGCCCAGTTACTCCCTTCCCCATTACCTCCATGACTCTGGCTATGAGTCAGCATCTCCTTCTCATGGTGCCTCTGCCTCTTCTTTTCCTCAGCTTCCAGGCGTAGCAGTTTCTCATTCTCCTTAGCCTGCAACCATCGCAGTTTCTCATTGTCCTCACTCTCTAGAAGCCTTAGCTGCTTATTCCAAACGCTTGGCCTCCAACTCAAGTCTCTTTAGCTCCATATGGATTTTTAAGTCCTCAGAAGAAAGGTTGAGCTGTCCATTATCTGTGTGTGGTACGTCTCCACTGCCAGTTTGATCATCATTCTGGTTGCTGTTTTCTAATGCAGCTGTGACCAAGGTTGCAATCAGATCTGCCTTAGTCAGGTTTCCATGCACCAGTCCCCTAGCCCAGCACATCTCAGCCAGCTGGCTCCTTGTCAGCTTTCTGTACTCCTCTGCTGACATGCTGCCTGCTCTCCTTGACTAACTAAGCTAACAACAGAAATAAAACAGTTGTGATCTGAACTCTGAATATTCACTGCGTGGCTGAGTTAGAGTACAGAACACCTTCATTGATCACTGTACACAAGCTACAGGAATTCACTCTACCCACACCACTAGAAGTCAATTAGTATTTGCCAACCAATTAATAATCTGAGCACCCTCCTACCACCCTCCCAGAATGATACCACAGTACAAGCAGAAAATGATTGATTTCAACAATTGGCTTAAGGTTCTGGTGTCATTCTAAGGGGATCCAGTATCTGCCTGGGATGACATGATTGACAGACCTAGATGCTTTGCCAGATATGGCCTGCATCTGTCACCCCTGGGCTTCCGGTTACTAGCCAAGGCTCTTGCCACCCCTTTAGTGCCTTTTTAGGTGGTGTTCCAAAAACCAAATTACCACGGTAACAGCTACAAACAAATGCAATCTGAGGGTAATGCTGCTCAACGCTAGAAGTCTAAATCTCAAAATGCACTCGCTCGAAGCACTCCTTAAAATGGAGAACATCGACATTTGTGCTGTAACAGAGACCTGGCTCAAGGCAGCAGATAACACCCCTGCACTACCAGTCTTTAATTCATTCCATACCTTTCGGCCCCAGAACTTGGACCAAAGGCGGTGGTGTTTCCATATTCATAAAGGATGCGCATACCTCCAGACTGGTAGCCCCAGCATGACACATCAGAGATACTTCAGGTGCAGCTAACATTGGAGAAGACAGTGATTCAGGTCTTAGCCTACTATATGTCCCCAACCATGACCAAAGACTCGCACTCCACTTTCCTAAGCACTCTGGAAAATATTAGGGTCCAACCTAACACACTCATACTGGGCGACTTCCACTATCCCTCCATTAACTGGGAAAACTACTCGCATACCAAAACACACCTGCCCAACATTTCCTGGAATTCATTAATTCCAGTGCCCCAGACCAGCTCATTCTTACCCCACTAGAGGTAGCAACATATTTGACCTGGTCATTACTAACATGGGTGACCATTGCTCTGTACCAATAGTCAACTCCTCCTTGGTTAGATTCGACCACAAACCAATCACCTTGGAAATCCACATCCCTCCCACCCCCGCAAAGGTAACCACCATGAAAAACTTCTCCACAGCTGACTTTGGACTCCTAAAAACAGAGGTGGTTAACTTCACAGCACCCATGCAGTTGGAGAACAGCTGCATGACTGCCGAATCATACACATACACAAATGCATGGATCTCGCCATACCAAATAGAGCCAAGATGCTCTCCTCCAAAAAAGGAAGCCAATCTGGTGGTCCCCTGCCATAAACAAACTCTGCAACAGGAGGAGGAAACTGATGAGAAATAAGGTGAAGTCCCAAGACTGGAAAAACTCCCTTATCAGCTCCAACAAAAAGTTGAGATTCCTCATCAAATCCTCTATGAAAACAGAATTGCAACAGATAGTAAAGACAACCACAAGGCCTTCTATAGTTATGTAAAGAATCTCCATGGCAATACCCAGATTTACTCAGAGCTGTTGCACAATGGCATCTCCTATACCGAGCCATCAGATATTGCCAATATACTGGCTGACAGATTCAGTGCCAACTTTACCCCTCTCTCCCCCACCAAAGGACCAATCACAATATCAGTAGATTGCAAGGTACCAAGTATTGCTGCTGCACAGGTTAAAACAGAACTGTCCAAGGCCAGGAATACAGCTTCCATGGGACCTGACAATATCCCTGGCTGTGTTCTACGTGAATTACAGAGTGAACTGGCACCTCACCTGTGTGCCCTGTTCAGTCACAGCCTCACCTCAGGCTTTGTCCCTACCAAATGGTGCACTGCTACAGTCATCCCTCTCCACAAAGGAGGAGCAACTACAGACTCTGGGAACTATCATCCCATTAGCCTGACAAGTCTGATATGCAAAGCTATGGAACACATCATCATAGACATAAACAAAGATATAGGGAGCCTCCAAACTCTGGATCCCACACAGTTTGGTTTTGTGAAGGGTAGATCATGCCTGCTCAACCTGGTCGACTTCTTTGAGTCCATCACCAGAGCTGTGGATGAAGGCAAGGTGGTTCATACAGCCTACCTTGATCTGGCCAAGGCCTTTGATACCATTCCCCACTCAGGAATAATAGAAAAACTCACTAAGCTAGGCATCAACCCCTATATCACTAGGTGGGTTGTAAATTGGCTCACAGATAGAACCCACATTGTGAAAGTAGCTGACTCCAAGTCAGACTGTCGACCAGTCACGGGTGGAGTCCCACAGGGTTCAGTCCTGGGTCCTCTCCTGTTTGGTATCTTCTTCTCTGAAATCCAGGCCAGCATGAAGGGACTCTGGCTGACAAAGTTTGCAGATGATTGCAATTTGGGAGCCATAATTAACTCCCCAAGTGATGTTGACATCCTACAGAAAGGCCTCACAGAGACCAATGACTGGTGTCAGAACCATGGCCTTAAGCTTAATGCCAAAAAATGTCCCCATCCTCTTTGAGGAAAACCCGGTTCCCATGAATTAACACATCAATGGTAGTCCACTGAACACATAAGGCATCATAAGAGATCCGGAAACACAGGTTGACAGCAGCCTCTCTTTTGACCACCACATTGTCACTGTGGTCAGAAAGTCCTTCTATGTGGCACATCTCATTACTAAGGGTTTTGCATCCAGGAAGAAAGAGGTCATTGTCTCCCTCTACTCTTCCCTCATTAGGCCAATCATCGAGTACAATGCCCCATTTGGCATGTACCTCACTAGACACCTACAACTGGTGAGGCTGCAAAAATACCTCACAAAAAGAATCTTGTGCCTTAAACATTTGTCCTATATGGACAGACAAAAAAACTCCCAACTATTCTCTGTCTCGTATCGCCTACTTGGAGGCGATCTCCACTTGACTTACAAAGCCATGTCTGACCCAGCTCTGTTAGAAATGCTACATCTAAAGAAATCCCAATCCCTCTACACTACACGCTCCATAGACCTCAACCTCATTACCACAAACAACAGAACAAGCTGGTGGGGCAGGTTCATAACCCACTGACTGCCCATGCTATGGAATAGACTTCCCATACATGTCAAGCGGAGTGCCTCACTGGCCTTCTTCAAGAGAAATCGTGATGAGTGGATGGGAAATAGAAAATTCACCCTGGGAATCACTCCGGTGGCTCTACTTGAAAGAAGCACTGGGAACTAAGGTCAGGTGGTGTGATGCCAGGGTAATCCTATGGGCTAGGCTTGTAAAGGCTCCAGGGCCATTAGCCTAGTACACACCTATGAAGCTATGTGGTGTGGATATCCCACCACTGCCACGCAAGTAATATGTGACGCCCATGCACTGGCCCAGCAATCAAGGAACCTCAGTCCTCACCACTAACACCAGTGAGAGGTGTCCATATAGGGAAAGAACAATAAATACACACACAGTAACATACAAGTTCCCTTAAGAGCACACAGAGATCACAGTCCGTCTGGGGCTGGTTTCTACCTTTCTCTCCAGATCCCCAATAAGATTCCTCACTGACACAGCTGAAGGGTCCAGATCTTAGCCTAGTGGGCAAGCTAAAACCTCCAGCACCTTCTCTGTCCAACTAGTGCTTTGTGTCCCTGCCTAAGTAGAGATAAGAGTTTATACAACCACACGGACACTCCTGAGAAAGGCTGGCACAGGTTCTCCAGCTTTTCCCCTTTTACCCAGACTATAAAGTAGAAATCACAGCCACTACCCAGCTAATATTTATCAGCTACTCAAAGGCCCTTATTAAGGGGAGTCCAATTATTACTGTGCAATATTATTATCCAAATGATAAGTGTGACTGAACAGCAAAGCTTATTTGGAGTGACTTGGTACAGTATTACTATATACATGCAATGTACTCTTAGAGCTTGAATTATCCCTACACAAAACAGCCGCAGTTGAAAGGTTTAAAAATATTTAATAATAAGTATTAAAAACACAAGACAATATTTCTTACTACACAGTGCTAGTCAATAGTTCAGAGATCACAGAAAAATGTTTTAAAGTAATACAGCAGAAAAGTTCTGACATCACAGAAAAACAAACTAGTCTAATTTTCCTATGTCCTAGCTATATCTAAGAGAAACACAGTTCTAAAATCCTACTTACATATAGAGCCAGACAGTGCTGGTGATGTTGGATGTCCTCAAGACAAACGCTCTAATTGTTTCTGTCCTTAAATTGATAACACAGTACCACTGATTCATTTCATATTACATCATTTCTTTCTGATTCCCAGACAAACAGACTCTCAGAGGTTAATAGACTTTGATCTTGCAGCTGGTAAGGAAGCCAGGGCAATAAAAGAAATTATACATACAAATTTTAGCCATTAACTCTGGCCTCAAAACAATAGGCAGAATGCCTCTCTCTAAACATCTTGGCTCCGAATTATAGATCAAAGAATTTCACCATGCTTGACTTATCAGATTTGTTACAGCAGAGTGCAGTGTTACATTTTTGCAGTTCCACATCCACTACACTCTTCATATTTAGGAGAACAAGCCTGTGGCTTACATTAATGCTTACAAATGACAGAATTATCTGCAAAATTCTATCTAGCTAGGCTGGCAGCCTTCACCTATCTTCACAAAAATGATGTTGTAAGATGGAAGCTGCAGTACCGAAAGAGAGATGATGCCCTGACTGTGATCCATGTGCCCTGTGTTAGATTAGCGGCATGGTGCTTGATGAAGGTGGCACAGGAAAGAAAGGAGTTATCTGGGTTATCCAACTCATCTGTCTTCAAAGGAAGAAGCAACATTTTCTTGTGTTAATTTTCCTCACTGCGGACCAGCGACAACAAATGAGCGCTGTCTTTTTTGGGATGGTGGTCATGGCAGTATTAAGCAGTTATGTTGCTCCCAGAGATGTGTGGCAACCCTTGCTGACTCCTTTTCCATGCTCATCCCCCCGCACTGGTTAAGAGGTTTACAGAGTGGTGATAGGGCTTGGAAAAACTAAAAGCCTTTCTTGTGCCTAAATGTCAGCCCTGCTCATGGTCAGTTTGACTGTCACTCACCCCAAGGAATAAATGAGCTGGTGGATTCTTGGCAGGAAGAAATAAGTGTTAGTACTTGGGTGGCCAAGAGTGAGAGCTAGATAGTCGGTGAAGGGGCAGTTTAATAGTATAGTGCAAAAACAATACTGTAAGATGAAGATTTCCTTGCCAAGCTGATGAGGAATGACTTCATGGTGAGAATGAGCAGCTATTTATTGAAACAACATGTGGTTGCTTGAAATGAGTTTTCTTTAGAAACAGTCAAAATTAAGATAATTGTGTGAGTGAAGAAAGTATTGTATTGATCCAAACTCCTTTTAAAATGGAGGCTTTACAAGACTCCAAAACATTGTTTATCTGGCTACATAGATGGTTTTGGTCCTGACTGCACTGTAGTCCTAAGTGCTAGGGTACTGGCAAAAGAAGGGAAGTGATGAACTTTCCAGATTAGTTCCCCTATCCTTGTTGTGGGGTATAGGTGGAGTTCTGCTGTGTGATGGAAAGCTGCTTTATGGCTTGGGGATGTTGCAAGTCTTAGGTGACAGTGCGTTAGTATTCCTTCAAGAGAGTGTTGCAATGGCTGTACAATTTGACAGCTGAGCAGTAGGCTACTTTGTCTGCCAAAACTGCAAGGTCTGAATGGTAGATTTCTGTATTTTTCTTTTCAGGGTTAACCAGAATTTACCAGATTTTGTAATGAATCTAGTTTGTAATAACAGTGGCACTAATGGACACTCTTAGTGAGTCAGGATAGTGTTAAAAGTTCCACAGAGTTCAGCAAAGCTTGGTGTCCTTGCCCGAGATTTTAAAGTGTTTCTACAGTATTCATAGCCATCCAGGCAAATGTGATTTTTGTGTTTTAGAGCATTTAATATTTTTTCTTTTCTTTTTTTTGCCAGAAAATGCACCCTTTTTCTGCACCTGTTTGTTGAAGTGTTTGGATTTAAATCACCTTACAGAAGGGCAAATAAGTTGTTTTGTTGTTGCATTGCACTTGAGGGTTTCTTTTTGCTGTGTTTTTACTTTAAGAAGGCCAGATCATCCATCTTATGGCTGAAGATGTTTGCCTGGTTATTCTGAGTTGGGCGCCACTCCAGAAGAGCTCATAGTGTAGTTGTTTATTGACCAGGGGGCACAGTAGTTAGATTTCAGTTTTTTTTCCTATTGCTGTAAATTAGGAGTGTTTGCATGGAACTAGGGTTGGCAGTACCCTGTACAGATGCAAATATTTATACAGTTAAATTTACCTATAAAACTAGGGAGGCAAGGAGTTAGGCTTAGAACAACTAGCTTGCACATTTAACATCACTAATACCATATCTTAGCAGTATCTCACTTCCTCCTAACCCTAGTAACCACCTCAAGGGAGCTCTGAAAAGCCCAGTCCTTTAACCATAATAGCCCATGCTAATGTAGGTGCGGACAACATGGATATGCCATTTCCAAATGTCTTTATGGCCTACTTGGTAAGCAAATCCTGAGACAGTGTAGCAATTGTCTCTTGTTCACAGGCAACCATTTAACCCTTAAAGAAACTAACACAGTAATGTGAGAGATGTACATGCACAATTTCTTTGGAGGCAACAATCTTGCTAACAGACAAGGTTGTCAAGAACACACAGACTACATCCACCACACATATAGACCATGTTATGATGTGGTACTACAAAGCAAGCTTCCCAAACCTCAAAGACCTCCTAAGACTTTAAATGGCAATGACTATCTTCAGCAAACTCTAAAGCACACACCAAAAGCAACACCAAACACCACATATACACCTACACCCGTTGGACCCCCAAGAACATAGCCCACAAGACAAGCAAACACTTTACCCAAGATTCTTGTCATAGGGTACTCCCATTGTATGACACACACATGCCCCACTCATCAGATTGGACAAGGAAAATATAATGGTTAGTTGTCTATGTGGAGCAGGGATCCACCATGTCATGCATGCACTCTATTTATTGCACCACAGGTACCGCTATGATTCTGTCATAGTCCATGTGGATGAAAATGACCTTTGACATGTACCTGACAGAGCATATGCAGTAGTTGTAATGCCCACAAAGGTTCCTCATCAAGAGAATCTGGGATATTAACACACT